>NC_069144.1:12682280-12777280 GCF_943734635.1 Anopheles cruzii | reverse complement strand
CAGCTCGTAGTGATCGACAAACAGGTGGATGGTGGGAATTTTCGAAATCTGCTCAATCTCCGCCAGGTGCAGCTTCAGCAGATCGATGTTGGCGCCGACTCCGATCAGCAGCTTCATTATCTCGAGGTTACGCGAGTACATTGCCTGCATGAGCGGGGTCAGGCCGGCCGCGTTGCGCTCGTCGACGGTGGCGTACTTCAGGATCAGCATCCGGGCGGCCACAAAGTTGGCGTGCTTCGTCGCTACGTGCAGTGGCGTATCGCCAAACTTTGTGATGGCATTCACGTTCGCGCCCGACTCGAGCAGATAGGCCGCGATCTCGTTGCATCCGATCGCGATTGCCACATGCAACGGTCCACTGTCGTACGGGTCCTTGAAGTGGAGCATCGGTTTGCAGTGATCGATGATGAAGCGTACCATTTCGGTGGAGCGCGTGTAGATCGCCTTTATGAGACAGAGTGGCTCACCCGAAAGGCTGTAGCCACCGCAGTCGTCCCGTAGCAGCAACTTGAGCATCCGCACATTACGCTGCTCGATAGCGATCGTTAGCGGGAGCGACCGTCCGTTGGTGATCGATCGCAGGGGTGAGTGGTGTTTCGCAAACGCCTTCACGAGCCGCACACTGTTGCCCTGGATGGCCCACTCATAGGCCGTTAGGCCCGTGTCGTCCACCACCGCCAGGTTAGCACCTTGCTCCAAGAGTAACGCAACCATCGCCACGTGACGCTTTTGGGCCGCAATATGTAGCGCCGTCTGCCCGACTCGGTTGCGCCGATTCAGCAGCCCTTCGGTCTCGGTCAAAAGTGCTCGTTGCTGCAGGAAGAGGTATCGCAACACGCCCAACCTCGCGTACAACGCGCACAGATGAAACACCGTGTTCTGGTGCTGATCCACCACGGAAAGCTTCCCGGCCCGGTCGTCGAGCAGGAACTTGAGCGCATCCAGATTGCCGTACTTGATCGCACGCTTCACCAACCGATGCTTTCCGCAGTCGACATCGACAGCGTCGGAACACAGCACCGGCATCAGATCGTTCTCGTGGTACTGTATCGCGTAGTGCAACGGCAACCTATCGACACCGTTCAGTGAGGCGGCCAGCGGAGCACTGTGCTTCACCAGCAGCCGTGCGATTTCCGTCAACCCCAGACTACACGCCCGGTGCAGCGCAGAGGTCCCGTCACCGGTCGGCAAGCACACGTCAGCCCCGAGCTTGATCAGCTTCTTAATCGCTTCCAGATCACCCTTCTGCACGCACTGGTCCAACACCGTGATCCCGTTCTCGTCCTGGCAGTTCCACCCGATGTCACGCATCTGTTTCGCAATCTTCTCGATAAACTCCAGATTCAGGTGCTTGATGATTTTGCCCAGATTGACCGTCAGCTCGAAGCGCTTCACGCACTCCAGAAACACGTCGTACGCCCGGAAGTACAACGCCATGAACAGGATCATGGCCTGGCGCTCCTGCGCCGTCGTCAGGCTAAAGTGTGCATCGATAAACAGCGAGTTGGAGCTGCGCACCAGCACGTACTGGAAGAACTGTTGCTTCTCGAACGAAATCGGCTGCAGCTCGTCCGACAGATAGTTGGTCATCTGCTTCAGATTGTTGCGGATCGTGTGGTCGATGATTTCGTACTCCGTCGAGGGGGTCCCATCGTGCAGCACTCCCAGCCGCATACCACGGATGTCGGCGTAATCGGGCGTCAGCGCCTGCAGCAGCTTGAGGTCGATCGTTTCGACCGACTTGAACAACCGCTCCTGCTGCTCCACCCAGCTCCAGCGCATCTTGTAGCTATTGACCAGATTCTCGTTGATCGCCGCCAGCTCGTCCGCGTTCGCCTTCTGCGTCGTCGGCGGTTGGTACAGCTTGAACTCGTTGCTCTTGAAGATGAGCCCGTTCAGAAACACCTTCACCTTGGTGCTGTGCGTTAGCGTGAGCATATCATGCTCCAGCACGTCCCGCCGCAGGTACTCGTGCAGATTGCGACCGCTCACGTTCGCCGACTGCAGCTTCAGCACGTACTGATTGTCCTGGAAGACGCCCAGATCGGTCAGGATCTCGCACAGCTCGAGCAGACAGTGTTCCAGCGCAAACTCCACGTGCGGTGCCGCCTCGTTGATGAACTGTGTCACCTCGTTGAAATCGTTGCACGGCAGGAACTGACCAATCAGCTTGAGCCGGTTGTCCAGGAACGACTGAAACTCTTCGCAGTCCATCCGCTTGTTGCGCTTCAGGATCGCCTCATTCACCTGCCGGTTCGTTTTGGACTTGAAGAACGTCGTCAGCACCGTGTACTTCTCGTTCAGGTTAAAACAGTTGTCGTAGTACTTCTGCGCCAGCTGTTCGTGCAGTACCGCCTGAAGGTTAAACTTGTCGATGGAGCTAAGACTTTGCAGGTTGAACTTATCGATGGTGCTAAAGTTTTGCAAGTTAAACTTCTTCAGTATGTCGTTGGTGTAGTTCTGGTAGACCAGTGAGTCGGCCGCTTTCGTCCGCTCGGGCAGCAGGTGATCGACGGCGATGTAACGCTCCGCGTGCAGCACCTCCACGAGCGTGACAAAGCTCTTCGTCACCCGCTCGTCCATCTGGTACTGGTACAGGTAGTTGGTGAATAGGTGCAGCATCTCCTGCAGGATCGGTCCGAGAACTAGCAGCCGATCGTCGGTGGTGATGTCGTACTTTGGGTAGCTTTCGAGCAGGAACGATCGTACGATGCGCTTCACCCGCCCCATTTCGATCTCGGTCCCGCAGAGCAGCATGGTCGTGTTAAAGTTGGTGCTGATCGACGCAAACGCCGCCCGACGGCCTTCGTCCTTCGTGAGTCCGTCGTACCGCTGGCTGAGGGGTGCGTGCAAACAGCGCAACAGATCGCTGATCTTCTCGTCCTGCTGCTGCTGGCCAAACGTTTCCTGTAGCTCCTCCACCACGCGTATGCAGTCCTCCAGCTCGAAGTACAGATCGTCCAGCGTGTGGTTCTCGAAGTACATCCGATTGGCGTCCCCGACGTACTGGTTGTAGCTCGCCACCTGCCGCCAGTTCCGCAGCTGATACACGTTGCCCAGGTAGCACCGGTACGCCTCCAGCATCTTCAGATCGTGCACGTACGCAAAATACCGGCGGATCGACTTCAGGCTACACTGCACCTCGGCGAATGGCAGCAGTCGACCGAGCTCCTGCCGATCGAGCCACAGCTTGTAGAGCGACGCGTTCGGTTTGTAGAAATCCCGCACGTCCACGTCCAGGTTGAGGGGCAGAATCTTGTGCACGACGCTGTCCAGTTTCCGAGCGACCGCAGGACAGTAGCGTGTGTTCGTGACCGTATCCGCGATCACCTGCAACGTCCGTTTGATCGCCAGCACCCCCGAAACCTGGTACTGGGGTAGCTGAATCCGGGCGATCCCATCGAGGTACCGAAGGATCTTCTTGACAGCGTACAGCTGATTCACGTGATCGTACGCCTTCCGTATCCGCCGGTACACGAGCCGATTCTTTCGCCGTACCGTCTGCGTTAGCGCGACGAAAGCGCCCAGCTTCATCTCCTGCCGGATTGCGTCAAGTTCGGGCCGTGACAGTCCGTTCACGTTTCGCGCCTGGATCGCCGCCAGTTCCGGGTTCGCCTTTAGTCGACCCTTCACGTAGTAGATCAGCTTCTTCTTCAGCACACACTTCTTGTGCCAGAGTGCACCGATCGCGCGCGTCGATTTCGATGTCGGCGTCGCCTCGCGAATACACGCGAGCAGGTGTAGGAATAGATCGTTCGTCCACTGCTGCTGCTGCGGCGGCGGACCCCGATGATGAGGATGATGCTGCTGATGATGAGGATGGTGGTGATGGTTGCCGTCGCTCCGCTCCACAAACTCACACCGGACCCGTTCCAGCTCGTCGGCGACCGCCTCGAGGTACCGCAGCACCGTGCGCTTGTTGAGGATCAGCTTGTACTGCTCGTAGTGGGGCGCCTTCTTGAAGATGGCCAAAAACACCGCCAACAGGCGGCAGGTTTCGCGGACTGGCACGTGCCGCACTTCCGGGCGATCGCGCAGAAAGAACAGATTGTCGTACACGATCTTGATCGCCAGCAGAAACTTGTCGTCGAAGTCGTTCAGATTGTCGGTGGTGTAGTGCGCGGTCAGGTAACCGGTGTACTCGACGATCAGCTCGATCCGCTGCTCGTGCTCCCGCTCCAGGAACGGTGGCCGCCCCCGGTCACCCGGCTTGCCACCGCCACTGCCGGGCGATGCCGCCGGCGGGTGGTGGTACGCGTAGCTGTAGTTAAGCAGCTGGTACTCGAGGAAGTTCTCCATGCTCTTCGTGAGCGGCACATTCTTCACGTACAGCTCCTGCCACACGCTCGACACGTACCCGATCTGCTGGTGGGTGTCGAACGTTTTCAGCTCCAGAAAGAGCTGCAACAGCGGCACCGAGCCGCGCCGGATCAACCGGTAAAAGCACCGGTAGTCGGTCAGGTTGCGGAACTCGACCGCCAGCATGAACTTGGTGACGTCGATAAAGTTCAGATTGATCGCCAGCTCCGACGCGGTCAGGTTCATCGAGTTGCGCAGATCACAGTCCGCCCCGGACTCGACCAGAAACTGAATGATCTCGTTCCGGTTCTGCTGCGCGATGATCGACAGGTGGAGCGGCGTGTTGAGATCGTCCGGCGTCTGGTAGTCGAGCACGAACTCCTTGAACTTGGAGCGCACCTTCGCGATGTCGCCCTCGACCACCAGCTTGCAGTATTCACCGGCATATTTGCAGACATAGTTGCTCGGCTGTGTCATTCTTTCACACTCTTCTCTCGCTCTCTCCACTTCTCACTTTCTCTCTGTCTCTATCTCTCGCTCCGAAGAATCCTTTCCCGTAAAGGGTGCACGGGTGTCTTCCTTTATTTTTCGTTTTTTTTTTGTTAATGTTGCGACCACAACGCCGCCACACACGCGCTCTTTTCAATTTTTGTTTTGCTCCGTCAGTTCTTTTATGTGCCCCCGCGGGGGGAGGATCGCGTGTCGCGACGGCGCGTGGGAACGAGCCTTGCGGCGCACACAGAGGCCGCGAACCACACGCAGCGGAGAATTTGTACACAACTTGCGTGTGAGGGGGCGCCGCGCGCGAGTTTAGCTTTCAATGCGCGCGCAAGAATCACAGACGAACGGCACGGCCGCTTCCGGTCAGCTGTAGCAGCGTGTAACGGTGGCTGCTGCTTCCGCTGTGATGGCTACTACCTGTACTGCCGCCGTATGCCCCTTGGTCATCGTCGTGCTGGTGGTGGTGGTGGTGGTGCTGCTGATGATCGTCGCCGTCGTGGGGTCGTTCGTGCTTCAAACCGCGATTCTTTCGCTTCATTGCCGACACGGTACTGTTCCGGATGGTGATGACGGATCTGCCGCGGCTGCTACTGTTGCCTCCTGCTGCTGCTGCTGCATGTTGTATGCTCCCGCGGCACGGACGGACCCGCATTGCGCAAACCCCTTCTCGGAGCGGGGCGCTGCTCACTGGCACCGGCACCGTTCCCGTCGCCCCGCGGCGGCGGCACCAGCGACGATGACAACGGTACGGATTGCAACCGGTGACATTATTCGCCGTGCGCCGGGGCTCGGTTGGCGGCGGCGGCGGGTTGGGCGCACTCAACAAACGGACACCGCGTTCCACTTTGTGTGTATGGCCTCAACAATAACAGCGCCCCTCGGTGGCGATCGATTATGTTCGAATGGGAATTTAATTATGCCACTGGCTGGGGTGTACTTTTGGGGGTCTTCGATGACGGACGATGACGATGATGATCTTTCTGCGGAGGGTCGCGATCACTCACTGGTTAACGGTAGCGCGCGTCGCGCGAACCAACCCGTCCACCACCCGTTCGCCGGATTTCGACACTCGAATCGATGATAAACCTGGTCCGCCACCGTCGTGTTTGCGCGCTCGCTGAGGGCTGAAATTAGTGATCCTCCTCCTTCTGGCCCGCTCCGATATCGTGGCGATGGGTTGGTGATTTTCTCTAGCCTTCTCTCTCTTGCACTGCCACGGATAGGAGAGAGTTCTATGTGTGTGTGCGTGTGTAATTTGCTTTCCGTCACGATCCGATCCTTTCCTTCGCGGCCTCCGCGGGCGATGATGTCTTATCTGTAAATGAGAAACGAAAAACGCGTGAGAGAAGTGCCTCAAATACACACGATACACGGGGTGCTGGTTTTAGAAAAGAAAAGGAAAGGCAAATTGAAACGGTAACGGAACCCGGCCAGGCGGCCGGGCTGAGGGGGCTGAGTTTAAGGAGCGAGAGAAAATGGATTTCGGTGTGTGTTAATAAATAGTGCTAAATCAAACAAACGCAACGCGAAGAAGCGCAGCGCACTCTTCGGGGGCCATGCCATCGAAGGGCGATCGGGCGATTGGGAGTAAATACGATAAAATGAGAGCTAAACACGGGGCTCCGGGCCCAGGGCGGTGCCGGGGCCATTCGCTAAGCACTAATTGGAAGAAACCCGATCCGCTCCGCACACGCGGAACGCAAATCGAACCCAGGGCGCGAAGGAAACGACGAAGAAACAGGCGTCCAATTCGTTGTGACGGAACCGGGGAACGGTTGCGGGGAAGCGCAAACCCAGCCGGCGGCTAGCGCTCGCACGGCGCGCCGGGGTCGGGACGATCGGTCTTGTAAATCATATTGAAATATTAATAGCATAGACAAATAATACACCGGAGCCCGCCGCGCGATGGATTCCCGCCGTCACCACCACCATCGTCGCCACCTTCGTCACCGCCGTGATCGCGAGAAAATGGCGTTGAAAGCATGTGGGGCAGCATGGGGAAGCCCGAAGGGAAACTCGACCCGCGGTTGTAGGAGTGAGTGACGCGCACCGATCAAACCAACCTCTGCCCTTCGGGAGGATTACCAGCACTACGGCGTGCGCGCACGCTGATAATGAGCCGCGCTGTCCCGCGGAACAGCGCCGGACCGCCGCGACCCCCAAAGATACGGCAAGGATCAAGCGAAGGGGGCACACAGAAAACCGCCTCCAGATATCGCGGGGAGCTGCCGCGGATCGGGTGTGCGGGGATTTTAATTCGAGGCATACCACACCACCCGACAGTACGACGCGCGGCAGCGGACGGGCACCTCTCGTCCGGCCATGATGATCATCATCATCAACAGCCACAACAGCGCGTTCCGATGGGGCACACACCACAATGGCGAAAGAAAATTTATTCAAGGGTCCCTCTCTCAGGTCCCCCCGCCCCCCGACCACCGCGACCTCTGGGCGGCCACTTCCACGGGACACTCTCTGCCGTCCACTGGAGGTCCCACTGGAAGCGCGCGCTGCGCGAAGCAAATGATTTAAACGTGTTTGCATCGATGATTGGGTTAAGCCGGGCGCGGCCACCACACCACCACCGCAGTGTGGGTGAAAGATTGAATTAAGCTTGCCCTCCACCTTGCGTGCCCTGCCACCCCACGCGCGCAGTCTCCTTAGTTCGCTTGCGGGCGCGCGCGCCCCCAAGACGATTACGTAGACGATTTTCGATTCTCTTCAGCCTCGTCATTTCATTCGCCTTCGTGCGGGGTGGTGGTTTCAGGTTCCGCGCGGAGGGCGCGCTCTGGTTTAGACCTCCTTCCCAGCGGGGGGAAGAGTGCGATCGGACACCGGGGGAATGTCGGCGCTCTCTCTCTCTCTGCCAACCTCTCCGAAGGGTGCCGATTATGGTGTGTAATGATTGAAGATTCTGATGCGCTTTATTTCGCCGTCTTCCGCTGCGTGGCCAGTTCCAACCACATTCCAGTTGCCCGTCGGCATTCAATCGGCCTTTCCCTCTCTCTCTCTGGGGTGTCCACGGCGGCTGCGACGGCGATCTCTACAAAATAAGGTTAATTAAATAATTATGGTAATTCGAAGCCGAGTTTGGGTGTTGCCCGGCGTGGTCGACGACACCAAGCGCGCACGCTCTCTCGGTGACCCCCCGGGGGGATCCCCCACTGGCCAGCCGCCATAGTCTTGTCGTTGAGTGGGGTTTGCGCCAAAGTTTGCGCGGAACATGAGCTGCGGGCTGGGCTCGATACTGATAAGAGGCGATATTAAATAAATAAACGGAAACGGAGAGACAGACAGACAGAGAGAGAAAGAGGGCGCGCGAGAGTTCAGGGTTCATGGGGGGATTTTGTTCCCGTCACCGATCCACTTCTCTACAAGCCCCGTCTAACAAGGTTACTGGCCAAACGGACCGCAGGCGAGCGAGACGGATTCCCGGATTCCTTCCCGGTCGTCATCATTCGTGTCGTTTTCTTCGGCGGACACCAGTTTCTCCTTCTCGGATTGCTTGTTGTTGTGTTATCGAATGCTCAATCAACGAGAGCACGGCGTATATAATCCGTCCCGCGCCGGTGTCACGTCTTCTCTCCCATCGGCACTCGGCAATGATCGCGTCGTCGCGCCGCCGTTGTCATCGCGGCACCGAGTGAAAGAAAGCGCTCATCATCGATGCTAACTACGGACTACGGCAAGATGTTCCCCTTTTCGAACGGTACGCACACACACACACACACACTCGTGGCCGTAGCCCCCCGCCACGACGCGGAGGAGGAACCGAGGATTATTGGTTTTACTAATTCATTAGCGCGGTGAAATTGAAAAATGATGCCCGTAACCGGAGATCTCTCGGCAGCCGTGCCGCGGCAGGCAGGGCGAAGGGAAGGTGGTTGACCACCCGCCACCCTCACCCATTTACACGCTCTCTCTCTCACACACAACCGTGCCCGGTTCGCGGTCTAGCAACGAGAGCCTTCCATTTGGGGCATTACATTCCAACCGAAGTTGGAGTCTCGGAGGTGGCCACAGAACTCCATTAACGGTTCACACCAACTCCGCGTGCCCGCACAACCCGCCTGCCCGCCGTCTGCGTAATTAGAATGCAGGACCCAACACCCCGCCCGCTCGCAAGTCTTCTCGTTGGTTGGTGGGCACCACGATTTCCCAACTCCGAGAGATGGGAGATTTTTGAGCCTCTTCGGTCGCGGCGTGATTTGCTATTCAGCGCACCCTCCCCGCCGGCGGCCCCCTGCACGGGGCAATGGGGATAGAAATTAGCATCACCGCACCCCCCCGCCCGACCCAGTAATGTGGTGCTAATGTGCGTGAGTGTGTGTGACTGCCGGGTTTTTGGGGGCGTTCGATTAGCGCACACAACGAGAATCGTTTAATTTGTACAGTTTTTTTTCGCTTCGACCGAGAAGAGGTGCGCTGCTTTTGGGGGGTGCTCGTTCAGGATCATCCGTGCGCTGCCCGCGCGGCCCCGTGTCCACACGATTTGTCATGCGCTAATGATGATGGCGCGCGGTGCGATTCGAAAATGCGAGATGTATTTACTTCGCGCACCCCAAACCCGGCGAAGATGAGGCTCCTCCGTGCGACCAAAACAGGAAAAAGATCGTGCCCATCACACACGCGCACACAGGCAAAATGTTAATAAGCACGATACACACCATCAGCACCGTGCACGTGAACTTGGGAACAAATTATCACTCACTTCTCGGAATCCACCGGATAGACCGAAAAATCAATCGAAATCACAGCAGGCGCTGCTGACGGATGTCCTGTCGCGACGATACTGAATCCCTTTTTGAACTCTCTCTCTTTTTCTCTCTCGAGCGAGCGCCCCGGTGACAAAGGTAATTAAAACCGGCCGGCCGAGCAGCACAGCATCACCGCGCGTTCTCTCTGTCTCGCGATGGCCGTGGCGATTGCGCAGAAGAAGTCTCCAACAACACCGTCTTCGGGTTTTACTCTCTCTAGCGCACGGTGGTTACCGATTCTCTGTCTCACGTTTTCTCCGTCTTGTCTGACAACACACTCAGCAAGCGTCGTATGGACCGGGCGGAAACAGCTTCTCTCCATGGCAACACAAGACGATGGCGGCGACGACGACGACGACAATGATGCCCGGCACCGGGGATTAAGTGATCCTTGATTACATTTAAGGGACACTTTTCGAAACTGCGCCAGCATCCAAAAAGGGGAGCAGAGTCTGGGTGGTTTTTGGGCAGGTAAATGAGAATTTACGAATATTAGGCACTCGGCGGAGATCGAAGCGGTCGAAAAATTAAACACAATCGAATGAATATTCATCATACATTTACATATTTTGTACGGCCTTTTTTTTGTCCAATACTTCCGAAATCTTCACAGCCTGCTGCTGCTACTGCATCAAGTGTGCCCACCTCGGTAGCGCGACTCTCGCAGAAATACTGGAGCCCTTCATTTCCCACCACTCTTCGCGCTTCTCGAGCACCAAGGTATGTGGGGCCTCTTCTTCTTCCATTCCCGCTACTAACTATGGTAATCCCTGGCCGCTGCCTGCGCTCCCCTATGTGGTGGTATGTGCGTATGTGTGCACGAGAGGACAAAAAATCCTTCTCCAACTTGCGCTGGGCTCTAGTACCTCCCAAGCGGGGTTCTTCCTTTTTTCCGACGGGCCATTCCCTCCTTTGGCGGTCGCGACGCACGGGGGCCCACAGGATGTGCAAGGAGCCGCCCGCACCACCATCTTCCCACTTCCCAGTGAGCGGATCCAATTTAAATTTACTTTCTTCGCTCGCTCTTTCTCGCTGTCTCTCTCTCTCCCGTTGCACAACATCCTGCGATTCCTTTTTACATTTTCCACTTTGAACATCCCCGGGGCGACGGGAGTAAGAAAGGTCCAATCTTATTACGGGCGAAAAACTCAAGCTTCTCGAGCACCAAGGTCCTGGCGCTCGATCCTGTGCGCCCGCTGTCACCCCCTCTCCCGCGCACCCACCCGGGTAGTTTAGAGCAGTGACCGGGGCGGGAACAAAAAAAACCTAACATCTACATATCCCCCGCACGCGGGCGCGTGTCTCATCCTGTCACCTCTTGGCCCCGGGCCTGCTCTGACTGGCTTCCCGGCGAAAGGACATCGTCCTTTTGCTCGTTAGTGCGCAAAATGGACACGGGGAGCAGAGACAGATAGAGAGGCCGGCCGGCCGGCCGCATCATCCCGGCTCGAGGCGGAGGGCGCGCTTTTCTTATTTAGAATTTCGCCCTCCGGCCAATAAATCCGCTGATTGCGATAAGGCAAATTTTACGAAATTTTTCCACTTTTCCACGCGGCGGCGGTGGCGGCGACGGTGGCGGTGGACACGAAAATCAAACACAACTCTCTGCTGCTGCTCAGAGCCCTGTTCGGTTCCCTCGCGCGCGGTTGCACACGTGTGTGTGTGTGTATTTTTCGCGAAAAAGGGGAAAATTCTGTTTTTCCGGAAACATCCCGACACGCGGTTCGAGGTGCTCCGCGTGCGCTCGTTCCCCCCCACCGGGTGTCGTGAAGTAATTTCGCCAAAGTCTATGATTTATGAACCCGTGTCGCGGCTCCATCCGCCACAACCGGCAAGGCAAGAGGGCGTCGTCGTCGTCATCTGTCGCCACGATTCGGCGATCGATTTCGTGAATTTCGTGTTCTCGGCATACACACACTAACAGAGCACACCAAGGCGCGCGCTAAAAAGAGGGAAGCACAGGCATTAAAATGTGAGATACGACGAACACACCAACGCCGGCGCCGCGGAGCAAACGTCGTGATGTTTGGCGTGGCCAAATATGTGGTACCCCTTTTTCTGCTTTTTTTCCTGTACTTTAATGTTTAGTTTGTCTCGTTGGTCTGTTTGCGCATCTACTTCGTTACGATGCGTCAATTTGTCCAGCGAAAAATCGAGTTCCCGGAGGGACTTGTGAAAATAATAATTCACACTTTTTCGTGTCGAAGAACCGATGTTTTTAATCGCGCCATGGCCAACATTCGAACAATTTTCAAATTACTTTAAATGAAGTATTCGCCGATATCAGGAACAGCAAATTATAACCTCTTTTGTGCCAATTGATTTGTCAACAAGCTTTGAGAGTTCTCTCGGAACATTCTTTTAAAGTCCAAAGCAAACTGAAAACCATGTGAGATTTGCGATAGTTAAACATTTTGAGAGCACATTAAGTGAAAGGATAAATTTCTGGTCAATTTCGTGGGATTCACAATGCATTCCCAATATTCATCAGTGTGTAGGTAACATTTTTTAATGTCACGTTTTAGCAAAACAGCCGAATATCAGTTCATGCTTGGAGCGCCATCTGTCGATGGGTTATACTTGGGACTTTATACAACAACAAAAAAGAGGAAGATCATTAAAGTACGGTGCCAGGGTTAGAAACTGACGTCAACCCCCAAAAAAAGGTGTTAATTAGGCACATGATTTGAGATACGAAACCATTGCGACGATAGAAATGGACGAACACATTACCGTTGTTTGGATGAGCGCATTGTTGTTGTGCAACAGACAGGCCGGCCGGCAGTTGGATAATTCGGCCCACAGAACATTACACTGAGAGCTTGTTTGGTGGGCGAATTAAGCCATTGCTAAGGGCTTATTATGGTTCAAAACGTAAAATTGCAACACTTTCAAATAATGGTCCAACCGAATCGATAGTTTTAAGCGCTTCCATCCGACTAACGGTTCCCCCGCGCCAAATCGAACGGACCCCATCTGATGCCAAACGACTGTAACGAGAGACCCGCCTTGTGTCCGGCCGTTCCGCGATTGGACACAGGTCTTCCTAAATAGCCCCCTTTCTTCGACAGGTCTTCCGTAAAACGGTTTTATCGTTGGCAGCAATTTCGGGCCTTCGGGCGGCGGCTGCTAGGGTCCCAGGCCCTGGCCCTACCTTTGTTTTAAGGAACTTGGAAGAACAAACAGAAGACATGGCGCGGCGTGCCCCGACCCGGTCCCGCAGGGGGAAGAACTTGTCGTGTCACACAAAGCGGAACTGGTAAAATTGTCTTCCCCGAGCGATCCCGCCTTCGGTCGATCAAGCCGGCCGGCTTGCGAAAGCATCGAGAGAAGGGTGCATCTGTCGCACATGGGAACCTCCTTTCTGCTGCTGCTTTCCGGTTCCTTGTCGATGCGCCTGTCGCCGATTTCCGCCATGGGATGGTGGGACGCAGCAGTAGCTGCATCGTCATCCCGCTGATAGTTTTATGGTCAAATTAGGCATCAGGAGTGGCGTGTCTAGGAGAGAGTGTCGCCAGGCGTCGGGCGAGCAAATAATCCATTGGTTGACCCCATCATATTTTATCATCACTGTTTTCCCGACGCTGCCCCGCGTCCTGGTTCCCAGCCAGCCGACGGGTGGTGAGACGGCCAGCACGCGGGTGGTGAGAAAATGGTCCGGACCTGACAACACCGGGGACCGGAGAGGGGACGCCGGGACCAGACAGACGCTCCTCGAGAGTCCGCCTCGGTGACAAACGGGGACGACAGCAGACCCCGCCGGCGGTCATACATTACTCACCATCTCTCCTTCTCGCTCGCTCGCCATTGCTTTGTGCAGCGCAAGGAAGCATGAGACCGTGCATCCGGCGTGCATCGAAAAACGACTCCACAAGCACTGTGTGTGTGTGTGTGCCTCGAAAGGATATATCGACAAATCAACAGAACCAGAGAGAGGTAAAAATGGGCGACGGTAGAATGGAAAGAAGGGGAAACACACAAATAAGGAAGGTGCGTTAAAACAGCGAACCCGAAGAATCGAAGGAAGGAGCTGGCAATAAGGAGCGCATCACCGAAACGAAGCGAAAGGAAAACACCGTTTGGAACCGGGCGCAAAAGGTAACAAATGTCTCGGAACCGACCGGAGTCGGAGATCCCTTTCCGTGGCGAAGGTGTTTTGTTTTTTGCCTCGGGTCGGTTCCACCATCACCAAAAACGCTTCCTTCTTTTTCGATCCTTGACAGATGGAAGTCGATGATGTGGGAAGCGAGAAGAGAGGGTCCCAAAAATCGAAGCCGCAGAACACGGCACACACCGATCGAACGCGCAACCATAAAAATTGGTAGATAAACCGAGCGATCCCTGTGATAGACAACCTGAACCTGAAGGGTCCTTCCTTTCTAGAGCCTACGCACCTACACTGTGCCATGCGGCCTGCCAGCCAGGCTTCAAGGACCCACGGGCCCACGGGGTTGTTTTAACACATTCTTTTACGAGGTGAGAGCGCGCGCGTCACGGTTTTGTTTACCATCGAACTGTCACACACCCCTCGGTACCACCACACCTGTGACTATCTAACCGCAAATACCGGACACGCACACAGACAGGCCGGTACCACACACACACACACCTGGTGGTCTTGGAAGAAAGGAAGGACCTCGGGAACCATGGAACCGGGCGCGCATCATAAAAAAAGTAGAGGGACATAAATTTATAAGGGACACAAGCACCAGGAAAGGGAGACTCGTCGGCGACGAGGGTGTCCCCGGTGGCCCTACCTACCTTTTGTGTGGCCCCTCCGTCCGTCAGGAAAATCAGGGCTTTCGGTAGCCAATGGTGGCCACGTTGACGAATCCTTTCGAGCCGGGCCGTAAGGTTGCACCTTTCTGCTGATCCTTGCTCCGGGGCGCCTTTCCGTGTGTCGATGGCTTTTCGCACCCAGAACCACGACCAGCGCGCGCGAGAGCTCTGTGAGTGTGTGGCCTGCGGCGGGCGAGATTTGTTCGAATGATTTAATCAGCGCTACGGCCGCCGCTGCTGCTGATTATGCTTCCTTTCGAATGGTTGTTGGATTACTTTCATTGACAAACAAACGCGCCTGTTGCTGCGGCTGCTGCTGGCCACCGGCACCCGCTCCGCCGACCGCTACTGACCATTGTTCACTGAAATGCAGAGAGAGAGGGAACGATTGATAAATAAGAAAATAGCATTTAGAGACACATTTTTTAAATTGAAATTGATTATGGCTCTCTCTCTCTGGACGGCGGCGATGGCTTCCCAAAGCCCCGTTGGCCAGCCCGCCCGCCAGCCAGGCCAGCCAGGCCAGCAATAAACTACGCCCTAAAGTGGCGCGGCGGCGACCGGGCGACCGTATTCGAAATGATTATTTTTATGATTTAACTAGCGTCCTAAACGTTTCGCTCTCTCCCAACGGTGACCTGGCCGGGCCGGCCGCGGATTCGTCCGAGACCGGATCGCAACCAAGTGTGAAATGACACTCATAACCATCATCGCACCCCGGGATAACGGCCAGGCCAGGGGCGACCAGGGGCAGGCAGCACTGATTCACTTCACTCCACACACTTTTCCCGCCATCAGCCATCCGTCTCATCGCCGTCAGCTTTCGAAACCGGAGCGACGCAAACGGATGTTGTTCATTAACTGATCAAATTATGATAATTAACACCGGGTTTCGGGCTGGCCACGGCCACCGGGTACCCATTGTGTGGCGCGTCGTGTGCGCGCACACAACCTTCTTCTTTTCCTTCGCTTCTCCGACATATGCTCTGCTCTCCACACCGCCCTGGTGACTCGATAACTGGCCACCGCCAGCCAGGCCAGCAACACAACAAATAAATAGGTCCGATGTTAATTAAAGATTGTGCCCCGTGTTTGAAGTGATTTCGTTCTGGTTTCGCCTGTTTTTCGCCCCTACTTGCTCGCACTCTCTCTTTCAGTCCCGTTTTGTTTGTACCGCGGTGCGCAAACATGCTGGCAACAACGCGCAACAATGTGTTGCGCGCGCGTCCCCACGTGTGCTCTCTTCGCAACCAGCACCAGCATACCAGCAGCAGCAGCAGCAGGATGACGACGGAACCACTTCACCGCGTCGTCGTCAGTTTCCCCCGGATATGGAAATTTTCCTTCTGACGGTGGTCCATCATCATTATCATCGCCGCTGTCGTTGGCCACTTCTCTCTCACTCTCGTGACCCGTTCACGGGGAGATCTGAATGGGACACATATCCGCGACAGAGTTCGATAGTTCCTTTCGGGGTCCTCGGGACCCCGGGGATATCTAAAATAAACATTGATTTGCTGTTTAGTATGCGCGCCGCGGCCGACCAGCCCAGCCCAGCCCAGCCCAGCCCAGTCCAGCCTGCAGTCAACAGCCATTAAACAAAGGCGTTAGAAAATCAATTTTCAAATCATCTGCGCGCTGTCCTGACGCAAAACGGATTGCGCAAGAGCAGCACGGCTGGCAACATGGTCGCATCACCAACCGCCAAGAGAGCCCGCCGGAGTCGCGGAGCGGGCCATTTTCACACCTCTCGCCGTCGTTCCTTCGGACGGCCATTCTCGCACGGCGATGATAAACTTTTGCAAATTGCTTGTTAATTTATGAGCCCCGAACGATCCTGCTGCTGCTGCTGCTGCTGGTGCTGGGGGCCGCGTCTATTGACACCATTTCCAGGACGCTTCTTCGAGCGCCCTCCTCTTTCTCGCGCTGCCGTGGAGGCGCCCGTCTCTAGGTTTTAATTTCCACCGAGAAATGCGTGAAATGAGTGTGTTGAGCGGAGAGCCGGTTAAAGTTACAACCGGCGCTCCGGAGGCCGGCCGCCCCGGAGGTGGCCGCCCTGGAGAAGCTGCTTCGTTTGCAAAACAAATTGTGCATTTCCATTTTCTATTCCGGCCGCGTTTTGGTTTGGCAAAATACGGCGCGCGCGCGCGCTGAGAGGAAACATTAAACATGTTTGATTTACGTACAACAGAAGCACAGCCCACGGACACATACACAAACTCGCCGGTGGGCCTCGTCGTTTCGAAGTTTGCAACCCAACAGCGGCCGGCACTGGGGCGGTGGAACCAAAGCAAATAAAGGATTTGAGTATTTGAAATAAAGCATTTGACAATCTCGTTGAGATTGCATCACAGCTTGCCAAGGTTGCTGCGTCATAACCCGGAAACAGTCGGCCACAATTCGGCTTATAACAGAGCCATTAAATTAGAGCAGAAGCAATAGTGAGTTTCCTTATTCGACATTTGCAACATTGTTTTGTACACGCGCTGTCAAAAAGTGGAGTCAGTGGAGCGTCTATACTGCTTAGTTGGAGAAAGGCGATTATACTGTAGGTTTTTAAGGCCTTTATATTAGGGGTTTGAAACTTCATTTAATTAATATTGATCGCTTTTTGCTATTCATCGCCTTGTGTGGCTGTATATTTCTTAAAATAAATTTAAATCTACTCGAAACACCGGGGACCAAAATATTGACAGCCCCGGCTATGGAGTAGTGTTGGTGATGGCAAAAGCGTTTGTTTACATCGGCTAATAAGCTGCCGGAAAACCGCCATTTCGTCTACTTTAGTGCAGCAAATTTGGCTTTTATATAGAAATACAAGTTAAATTATGAGTCACAAGATACAATTCTACTTGAAGGGTTTGATTAATTACCGATGCTTGGTTAATGGTCATTGATAATTATGTTCATATTTTCAGCAGATCAAGGCACCCTTTGGATGGTGATTTTTCCACAGCCAGCACCACGACCGGGGTGGATATCCACAAGACAGCAAAGCTTTAGGTTCCATTCGCCAGTCCCGATTCCACGGTCTTTAGAGAGGCGCAGCGCCGCCACCACACCGAGAAGTTGTGATTTTCGTTGCGATGCATAATTTCTTCGCCGCACCACCGAGCATCCCGTGCCGTTCCTCCGCCGTTTATCGTCATTTTATTTCGCTCTGTTTGGTCACCCGCCCGCCACCGATTGTCTCGGTGGCCATCCAGACCAGGCCAGCACCACCACCGCGCGCGCGGTTTAGGTCCTTTCTTTCTGGCCGTTTTCTTGCTGTTGCTGGCAACCGACTGCATCGGGTGCAGCAGCAGCAGCAGCAGCCCCCAGAGCGAGCGTCATGCACCGCCGAGATGTTGGCTGGCGGGGTGGTGGACGGCTACGATGCCAAGACGGAGCGCTTCTTCGCGTTTGAGGCGATTAAAAGACAATCGCTGTCGCATCGTGGACCCTCGGGCCCAGGGGCCGGCGGCACGAGACGGAAAATCTCGTCCGCTCTCTCTCTCTGGCGTGCGCACTAAATCAAATCGTCGTTATAATCGCAGGCCGCAGCCGTCGTCGTGGTCGCGCACAGCACAGTAAATGCCAATGATGATTTCGATTGTTTCACTAAATTGCACAATGTACGGGCGCGCGGGCAGGCATAAAAACACATGCAATATCGGGCGCACGCTCGCGCGCGCAATTATTTCGCTGTGCTTCTCTTCCGCCACGATAATTGCCGCCATCAGCCCAGCCGTCCGCCCGGGGGAAGCCACCATCGCCCACCATCATTTCCATGGAAATCTATCGTAGCCGACGGCGGCGACGGTGACGGAGGAAAACTTAATTTCCCGACCCGACCACATTAATGGTCGTCGCCGCCGCCGCCATCGCCGCCACCGGTATGCGCAATTCAACCGAAAACAAAATCATCGTCCCCAGCCATGTGTGGTAATTTCATATTAAAGTTTCTGTTTTTATTATGTTTTTATGGCCTTGCTGCACGCGGGGGCGCCTCGGCGTGCACCATCCGAGACTCATTGAGTGACATTTCACCGTTTTAAAAGCGTGCTGCTATTTATGAAACGCTCCCTTCGGCTTGGCTCGCCCGCCTACTTTGCTTGAGCTTAACATCCGTGACGTATTCGGTCGGAGAATGATGATGATGATGATGATGTGGTGAGGTAAGCAGGTTCTAAATGCTCATGACTTCCCGGCGGGGGGAGAGCTTTGCTGATTATAGATTTCGTCGATCGTTACTACAATCAGCATACAATTAACGTCTCCGGCGAAGGATTGTAATTTTAAAATCTGCTGCGTTTAATAGACGGCTACTGGGAGATTTTTTGCGATTCAATCGCCGGCACAGGGTGACACAGTTCGGTAACAACACAATTTTACTGACAGCACTGTACCTTCCCGCCAGATACTTTTCAATCCTCTGCAACACAAAAAGAATCTCGAAGCGCAACCACCAATGGAAGTTCGACTGGCTTCCCCCCGTGTGTCCCCCGTCCGTCGCCCGTCAAACTAATTTACTGTCGCTTCTTCCCGGTGCCACGTCGCTGCTCTGCTCTCCATTCTCCATTAGCATTAGAGGCCCCGGCGATGATGCCCTGCCCTTTTCGTTTTTTTTTGTATTATTAATTGAACTCCGCGTGCGCGCGAGCGCGCTTCGCAGGCGGCTCTGTCCACCGCCTGTCCGCCGCGGCCGTGGCCGCGACGTTGTCATTTTAAAAATTATATCTCCCCACCCCGTTCGCCGTGTTACCATTGTGAATGGTAATGAAATATAAGAGAAGAAAAAGAGGCACACAGAGAATTAACAAAAAAAAAAAGAGGCTACACACCCCGAACCCCATCATCGTCATCGCGAGCCACACCATCGCACCACACAAAAATGTCACCCACGTCAGCCTTGCCGCTTGGTTCCCCGGGGGCTTGTGTGAAGAGGTGTGGAGAACTAATTTAAATTAAAAAATATCCAACTCCGCGCCACTTACGATGCGGCGGGGCAAAGGAAAACGGCAACGGTAAAACGGGATTTTCGAAATGGAAAAGGGCACAACCGGAGCGGGGATGTGGTCAGGACGGCGGCCCAGGGTTGGGTTGGTCCAGGCGAAGAATCTTCGAACGATGAATATTGACGACGACGGGTTAAATACGACCGCCCCCCTCAATGTTGGAACAACACAGCGTCCCCCCCGCAATGCCCAGCCCGACCGGGCGGACCGGTGTGGTGTGTGTGTGGGGCGGGAAGGTGCGACATACGGGCCCCGCGGGTCGGGTTGGGCCGAGGGACGCGCCGCTGCCGATGAGACAACAATCGAAAAATATTCATCCCGGGTGAGGGTGGCATCGGAATCGATGCGGGTGGGGCGGGGGCAGAGGGTGTGGAAACGGGAAAAGAATAACATTAAAATAAGGTAACAAAAATTAAATCCAAACGAACTGTCGTCGTTTTTTCCCTTCGATTCCATCACCTCGCCGTTCCACTGGTCCCTCCGATCCAAGTGAGCAGTGCGAGCTTTACGTGAGAATGAGACGGCAACTGAGTGTGAGAAAGAGACGCACACACACACACACACACACATCGTACGTGAAATCCGTAGAGTGTGAGAAGGACCACAACAGGGGATCGCATAATTTCCAAACGAAACTTCCAAACTGGCGCGCTTCTCACTCACTCACGCTCATTCACCTCACTCACTCGCTCGCTCTCGCTCACGGTCGGTGGTACTTATGCTTCGCGTCCCAATCACTAACGATGTATTTTCTCGATATTGTCAATCAATACCACCACCCCGTGCCACCGCCACCACCACCACCTTCGGGTGGGCAACAATAACGGGCCCGGGGTGGCTCGCTTACTCGCTCACACACTGCTCTGGAAGTTAACAACTCCTTTTCTCTTGCGCGCGTCCGTTCTTTCGTAGGAAAGCGGAAAAAGAAAGGAACCGTAAAAAACGACGAACGCTCTCTTTCGTCCACACAACAAATGAAACACACACACACACGTAGCGGGCGCGAAAACCGGACGTCGATTGTAGGAGTTGGAGACGGAGTTGGACGACGACGTTCGGTCTCCGTTCCGTTCCGCGCGCGTTTTATGCAAACTGTCCCGGCCAACCCCCCGCGCCGTAACCCCCCTTTTGGCACGAAAGGGGAATTAAAAAGATGGAAAACTTGATCTTGAGCCCGTCCGGGTCCCAAACAAAAGGGACACCACCTCTCGCTCGCTTGGGTCCCACCACCAGCAGCCGCGGCTTCAGCAGCAGCAGCACCCACCACCCTACAGGCGCGCGCATACTTAATCTTAAAATCGTCCTCCGCTTTTTATGGTAAAAAAGGGATAAAGGGACAAAGCGAAGCAAGGAAGGTAGCAAAGGGGTCAGCAGCAGGCAGCATGTCGAAGGCACGATTTATTCGCTCTCGTTTTCGCGCAAATATTCGCATACGCACACACACACGCACGCAGTGGACGCGCGCGTGCGACATACCATTTCGCATAACGCGTAAGTATCCCTCCTCATCCTCCTAGCCGCCTGCTTCGATCAAAATGTAACCGGCACCCAACACACACGCACACACGGGCCCAGGAGGCATCGAAGATCTCGGCGTTTCCTGGCGACGGTGGTGGACGGGGATATCCGCGCGACTTTTTCTTGCTTCTTGCTTTCGCTCCTTCTTCGCTCTCTGTTGCTCCTCTCAGGTTCTCGGCTTCCTTTCCTGGCAACGCCGCAAAGGGTGCTGTGTGCTACACATTTTGTGCATTGTGTTACAAGATTTTGCGCACCGTTTGTTGCCATTTTTTTAATATTTGCGACACCTTCGCGCGCTCGCTCCACTCGACGACGACCTTTAGCCATTAACTTGACCCCGGCCAGCAGCAATGCGGGGTGGGTGGTGACTGAGAAGGGGGTGGCATTTTTCCATATTATTTCCATTTTCCAAATGGCGGCGAATAAGGCACGAGAAGCGCAGGCCTTTCGCCTTTCGCCTGCCGATAATATCCGATGACAGGCGAGCTGCGCGTGAGACAGCAAGAAAGCGCGAGACAGAGACAGAGGCAGGAGAGAGACTCCTGTACGGGTGAGTGAGAGGTTAGTTGTTTAATTCGCACTTCGCTTTTCGCGCCGCTGTATGATGTGCCGCGCCGAAGTGTGTGAGTTATTCCCCTCGAGTGTTATCCTTCCTGGTTTTTTTTTCGTCGCTCCTGCTGTTCCTGGTCCGCTGTCCCGTCTCGTCTCTCTTTTTTAATTAACAAAACGGGAAATCAAAACCCAACGCGTTCGCCGTCTCACTTCTCACTCTCGCACGGCTTTCTGCATACAAACGCACACACACACACACACACACACACACACACACACAGCGCGGTCAATACGGTACACGCACTCGGGGCGCGATTCTCGATAGCGCGCGCTACACTTGCACTTTAGAAGAACGCGAACCCATCGCGCGTCTCATAACACGGGGCGCGCAAAAGAGACAAGAAGGACACACATAAAAAAGCGGCCCAAAGAAGGACCAACGGAGGAGCGAAAGAGCGAGCGAACCCGAACCGAATGCGAACGAATCTCGCGACGGCGGCAACGAATGCAATCTTTTGTTGATTCCTTTTTCTCCGCCATCGAACGGAGCGAGAGAGAGAGCGAAGAGAGGTGCCGAAGAAGCCGAAGCCCAGCGCGAGATCCTGCTTCTTCTTCTTCTTCTTCTTCTTCTTTTCTTGGCCGCCCTGCCCGATCCGATTTATTGTGCCTGTTCTGGTCCTGGAGAAAATTTTCAATGGAAAATAAAACAACGGGAAGGAATGTTATCCTCCACGCCGCACCTTTCACGGGCGCACGAGCGAGAGAGAGAGCGAGCGACAGAGAGAACGCCGGACCGCAGGATGGACGAAGAACGGGGGCGAGGCGGAATATTAATCCCGCATATAATATTGCTTATTGGCTATATTTTTCGTGATTTCTTGGCTTCTCCGAAGACCCCACGACCAAACCTCCGCGCGCACAGCAACCGCAGCAGCCCCACCACCCGCCCGCACCCATGACGCTAAAATAATCACCTTGATTTTCGATTCCGCACCGCGCACACACACACACACACACACACTGATCTCCTCCACCCACGACGGACGGCCGGTCAGCCGAAGGCTTGCCAATATTTCACACACGCACACCACTTGTTTGCGGTACTTTTTGGTTTGGTGCCTTTTTCATTCCTTTCAAAACTTCACTGCTTTAATTTTGCTCGCGGTTCACTTCTCATCAGCACCACCACTCATCTCACGCGGCGCAGCAACGCAATTTGCGTACCATGTTGCCCATCGTTTAACATTTTTACTAGACCGCGCGATCTACAGTTGATTGATGCTGCTGCCGCACACACACATACACTCACACACACTAGTGGGCCAGCAGCATACATATGCACAAGCACGCACGCGGTCGAAACAATCCAAACAGCGCACTGTTTTTGGGGAATCCGCTTCCGTTCGGGCTTTCTTCTCACTGCGCCACTGGGAGTCTGTTGCGTATTTTTTGTGTGTATGTATTTGCCGAGATTTTAGGCCCGCACTAATGAAGTCTTTCGTCTTCTGCACCAATTATGCTGAATGGGAGGAAGGAGAACTCGGCGGTAATAACAACACCGCACCGCACGCACACACGCTGCGAAAGACCGTTCGACACAAAAGTTCCTGAGCAACAGAACAGCGGTTAGCTGGCGGCGCACTATGGAGAAAAGGCAGTCATTAAAAAAAACTTTAAAAACTGAGGATTTTAGTTGTATTAGCAGATAAGTTATCTATGACCAATCCGAATGTTTAACCTTTCATTATTCCGAGAATTCATTTGTCAAAGTCGAAAGAGTACTTTAACGCGATCGTTAGCACAGTTCTGCAACGGCAATGTACCTATATTGTACATCACTCGAAAGGTCATGAATCCTTCTTTCATGTGGAATAATCAAATGTTTACGTTTGGCATTTCTAGTACATTTTTACCGGGAATTAGTATAGAAAACTATGAAAATATACAGTTTTTCAGCGTTGGTAATGCAGTAAAATTTTAGCGCGACTTGGCGCAACTAAACTAGGCATTCAAGTTAAAGTTAAGGTAATTTTGAACTATTTCTAGTAGGTTTTGGTTGCATATTGCTGCAACTTCGTCCCCTAGGCTTCTTTTAAGAAAACAATTCACAAGGAGGCGCCTGGTCTTTACGCAGTCTATGAAATGACCATACAAACTGCTTTTCTACTATTTAGAAACACCGTCACCCCCCGTCCTGGGGTTGATTTTGCGTTAAACACTTTACTACACTGGTTAAACACGGGGAAACTTAAAACGGTTCCATTCACAAAACACTTGCTTTGCGGCCTCTTTGAACGGGATAACGAATCCAGTGTCGGCTACGAATCCTAAATTCTACAAGCCACAAACCGAACCGGAAATTCTGAATCCGTTATTGACAATCAACCATACATTTCAATCCTACTGTAAGTCACTTCGGAAACATACGCAAGAGCCGAACGAAACGCAAAACGCAACCGCCCGCTTGCGTTTTCAAACCTGACTTTTGAACCTGTCCTTTCTTTACCGAAACTGACCAAGTGCCGAACGGGACAGAGCATGACGCTAGAGCGAGATAGTCGATGTTTTCTCTTTTCTCTCCATTTTTCTGTTTTTCTCTCTCTGCTCTCTGCTCTCTGCCAATTGTTTGCTTCTCTTTCGCGCTAATGGAGCGTACAATCCGGCACCATCTCTCAGAGAAAATAAACACAGCGATAAACTCTATGCATAGGGTGGTTCATCAAATGTTTGGATTCTAAACTAACGAATATTTTATATTCATAAAGTCAAACTTCATTCTGGGAACTGTAAACATTTAGTAAAAAAAAAAATGAAATGGTGTTGTGAATCGGCCTTCAAGGTGCAAGGACTTTAATCGATTTTCAGGAATAAATATCATGAGTCAACCGGAATGTTCAAGCATCAAAAAATATTTGGTAAGTACTCACCCTATATAATACGTATTAATATTTCACCGCATCTCACTCTGTGCGGTGAAATATTTCATGATCATCTCTCGAACCGCGAATCGAAACGTTATTTTGCACGCGTAAAGTGATAAGCCCACGTGATTCAACGGTCAGGGACCTAGATTATTGATCAGTTTTACCACCCTGAAACGAACGCTCTGCTGGCGAGAACGGCATTAAAAATGTCTCGCTCATTTCGACCCACCTCAAAATGTGTAACATAATTTCCGAAACCCCGTGGTCCATAAAAAACCGTTTTGTTCTTGCCCGGCCTGTGCTCATTATTCGGCGGCACATTTTTCGTGCCGAAATGCGTTGTCCTTGTGCGACATCGTCTGTGTGCGTGTGTGTATCAAATGGCATTAATGCGTGGCGTTCCCATGATCGGTCGGTCGGGGTGCCGATGTTTTATGAATTGCGAGCGCAGCATATAAAAAAAACTGTGACTGCGTCGCACACCGCACACTGTTATTAGCAGCTGTGAAAATGTAATGCCACAAATTTGGATCGTTTCGGGTTTCGGAGGAATTAATTCGAACGTGGATGAAATATAAAATTTATAAAACACACACACAAGCAGCACGAAACGAATTAATCAAGAACGGATAGCGATCGCTGATCGACGGAAGGCCATATCCTTTCGAATGGCTGTTGCCCGTTGAGCGATCATTTATCGTCGTCAGTGTTACGTGTTAATGAATGCCCACGATTCTGGGACGGATCAGACGACAGCGACAACCACCGTGTGTCGTATCCTTTCCATCTTTGTCTCTGCTATCTGGCCTCGAAAAGGTGATCGTTTCGTGTAGAAATCTAAACCCGTCTATGTGGTGTGTGGTTTCGGGCGACGGCCAGTAGCCCGTTTGGGTTCCTCCCCGCTCGGCCTTCATCCCGCGCGGTTCATCAACACCATCCATCATCCATCACCGTGTGCTGCGAATATCCTTTTTCATTTGTTGTCGTTATTTACCAGAACCAGGAAAAAAAAGAAACCAAGGGACGACAAAGATCCCGGACCCCGGAGGACGAATGCCAAGAGAGACAGCCGCCGCAAAGTGAATGGGCATCGGGCAAAGGTGTGCGTAAAAGGTGCCCGTGCCGGATGGAATGGAAAAAAGCTAAACAATTTCAAGAACACACTCGCCAGGACGAAAGGACCCCGGGCTCGGGAGGAACTGGTTTCTAAAACAAGAAATGCGAAAGAAGTGAAACAATGAAACCGTTCGCCGTGCTTGTGGAGGGATCCCAAAGCACGCTCACACATTTGCACCGCACACACGTTCGTCCCGATCGTCCTTGGGACCTGTGTGTGTGTGTGCGTGGAACGCTCAGCCCTTTTGCGCCCGGAAACGTGTATAAAAAGCGAAAACCCTTAAGTAATTTGTGCCACTGAAAATTAAAAATGATACACCTCCCAGAAACGGCGAACCATTGGGCCGCTAGGGGACACCATGATGGCGGGCAAAGCACAGCCTAAACCGGCGCGGTAGAGCCAACCGAATCTGGCCGGAATGGCCCGGAACGCACATAATAATTAATGATTACTATGGTTCACGGCACGGTCGAGAGAGTCCTGTTCCCCCACGGGATAAGGAGGGCCAACAGAGGCGACAGAGGTTTCGGTTACGTGTCGATGCGACTCTCGGGCTCGGGCCGGGCCTGTGTCTCTTGCAGTGGTCCATCCTCCCGCTATGACGCGTTCGAATATGGCCGCAAGCAACAAAAATGTTTGGTTAGGGTTGCCGCTGCGCGCGCGTTCGATGGAAAATTTATTGATAGGAAATATTGGTTTTTTCGTCGCATTTTTATATATTCGCACCCTGTCCTCTTTCGCACTCGTCCCGGGGGTAGCCCCCGCCGGAGAGCGCAATGGGTATGCATGGCAAGACACGGCAGAGGCTCGAGTTCCCTCAACATGCTCTGCAAACGACATTAGCAAGACCCGGGAGGGCTGCGTGCGGTGGTAATAATAACAGTAAAAAATAATAAAAACGAAATACTTGGCTCGTGCCTGTCGTTAAAAAAAGGGACACCCCAGGAAAGCGGGCCAAGTGTGTGTGGCAAGCGGAGAGCAGCGAAAAAATCGAGGGAAAATCCTTGCGCAGAACCATACCGTCACAACCGTGCACTTGGCGTGCTGTCCTCCGGCGGGTTTCTTTGGCCGCGACCAATCATCCTTCGGGCGAAGGGCCCTCGAAGGGGAGATAACGCGCAGAGCACTCGCGAAGCGGACTCTATTTTGCATATATTACTTAACAGCGTAAACCGGCCGAACACAGTTTGTCACTTTCACTTACCCAATCCCGGAGCGACAACCGGACGGCCGAAGAGCCCGGAGTCGACCGGTTCACGAACGTCGCTGTGCTGGATTTTCGAATGTATATTTGCCAATAAATCACCACCGGCAGGGTCTTAGGTATTGTAAAAGTGTAATAGTAAAAAAAACGGGAAAAATGAAAATAAATGTACCAATCCACGCGTCCACGTGTGTCCTCTTCGTTGGCGATAGTAAAACAAAAACAATGGAAACAAGTTCTCTTCTTTCAGCTTGTCGCACACAGCACTTCGGTTCGCGTGACCATCCTCTAACCAAGCATCCTAACGCCTTATCTATAACTAATACAATTTATCTCGACTATTGCGCGGGGGTAACAGCGCTGTTTTACCAAGTTTACAGTTCACAAAATCACTGCCCGCGCACGGCCGAGCGGACGGACACTCAAGGGGCTCCGGCCAATTTGAACAGTTCAATTTATGTCGGGGTAAAATGTCGTCCTCTAGTTTTAGTAGTGTGCCCACTTTTAATTTCGCTCTCGATACGCGTTCCACTTTTTCGCTACCCTCGGATTTCGGAACGCACACCGGGCAGAGCACATGCGACTGGTTGATCCCGTTTCTTCCACCGCGCGCCTAACGCTAATGGCACTTTTCTATTCTCTATATGGACAATCATGGATTTCTAGAGGGTATTTTATGTGCAAATTCGGTAATTCTTTTTGCTACACGCGCGCGTGTGTGTGCTTTCTTTTCCCGTCCTTGTAACACTCCACTTCCGTTCCCATTCCCTACCGTCCGCAATTTACACCGAAACTACCGACAGTGTCGAAAAAATGCGTGTGTTCTAAAAGAAAGGATGGACGCGCGCTGACTTCCTCCGGCGAACGCAATTTAAATCAACCCTCGCGCAAAAAAAACGTTGCGAAAACTGCTGAATCCGGATCCGCGACCGAACGACGACGGGTTTCTTCGGAAACAGAAGGGGTGCAGACACCGTGCACTGATAAGCGCGCCCCTATTTTTTGTCTCTAAAGTTTCGTTAAACTCTTTAACTCACGCGGGACTTTTTTGCTTTTTTCCGACAATTTTTGGGGTGAAAAGTGCAAAATAATGTGCGCCTCGCATCCGTTTGTTCCGTCGTAAGGCAAAATGGGTTAGTAAAATATTTATCCCGTGCCACGGTCCGTCCTGCTGCTGCCCGATAAGGCGCGGCGCGGTGACACGGGTCACGGGGTGAGCGTAGTTTGTTCCCTTCTTTCGTTGCGCGGCTCGGTGTGACTGCGCATGCCGGTGTAAACCTTTCGGGTGTTCCCGTTATTGACCAGCAATCTGGAACGGAGGTGAACGTAGGTTGAAATAACGGAACGGTGCTCTCGTTGCGCGCGTCGCGCTCATACTTACAACCAGCAAGTTGCCACTCTTTGCCCGGGTTATGCTGGGCTGCGGTCCAGTCTGAATTTCTATGACGCCAGTCTTGCCTCTGACTAGGTTGTGCGAAAGTCTGGAAGGTAATCAAACGTTCGTTGGTTGGTTGGTCACAGACGCAAACGGTAAACGCGGTGTCCCACTGCTACTTACGATCCGGTGTCGACGATGTTGATAATGTTGCTGCGGTTGTTTGTCGCATCCACAATCCAAATGCAGCACTCGATCACGTCCGGAATATCCAGTATTAGATCGCCCTTGTCCTTCTTCAGCTCGAGCGGGATGCGTATCAGCATGATGCCGTCCCGCTCGTTGGTGATACAGAAGTCGATCTTGTCCAGTGGCAACCGGTGCTTCTGTTTGTACGTTTTACCGTCCAGCAGATAAATTGCCCGGTTGGTCAGCAGGAAGAACCGCTCGCGAGGCTTATATCCTCGCCGGTCGTACTTGATGACGGGTGTGGAATACTGAAAACGCGAGAAACGAAAGTAAGCATACGGTGGAAAGTGTTGGCACTGGCGGTCCGGTTCCCCAAACTTACGTGCAACTTTTCGCCATTCATCTGCGTGACGGTAAAGTTGGAGATTGACGTTGCGTGTTGCTTCGAAATGCGATCGTCGACGAACCACGGGCCAATGCTTTCCGGGTAGTTTCGCTTCCGGTTTTTGAACATCGATTCCGAGAGAACCTTCAGGTCGAGCTGGCGCTTCTTTTCGGCGCTCAGCGCGCGACGGTACAGTCGGGCGAGGTGAAGTTTGTGCATCTGGCGCAGCAGACCGGACGCCTCCTGGCAGTATTTCGGTGCGTCGATCCACGTGTGCTTCATGAACGTGCGAGGCAGGCTCTTGGCCAGCTTCATCAGCCAGTGGCGCTTCGTGTGCTGAATGAACGATTTGTTGCACTCGTTCGGCTCATCGTGCCGGGTGATGAAGCCTTTGATGAAGAACCGTATCTTGGCGGATGCTTCGCGCCGTCGCTTCAGCTCCTGGAGCGCCAGGTAGCGCCGAATGTATGCCTGGCCGAGGATGATCCGGGCGCGAATCTCCAGATAGGCGCGTCGCTGACGCCGTCCCTTCCAGCGGGCCTGGATCACAGACGCCAGATAGTGCTTCTTGGCCTGGAACGCGTCCTCCGTTTCGAAGAGCGTCTTCGGGAAGCGAATGAAAATCTTCGTCTTGCCCATGCGATAGTCGTCTTTCTTGTAGCCCAGCTCGTTCGCCAGTATCTGTACGCCGTCTTTCGCCGCCCCATGGTAGTGGGGCCAAGTCTGGCGGCTAAGGCACTTGTAACGCTGCAGGAACAGTTCGTACGTGCGCCGGTAAGCGAACCCGGCCCGACGCACGCGCAGATTCTCCATCAGGCCCAGGTATTTCACCTGATGGCGCACCAGCTCGTAGTCGAACTGACCGTGAGTCTGCAGATCGTTCGGTTTGATGCACCGGATGTAGGACGGTTCCTTGCACATCAGAATGTCCATCAGGTTGTTGAGCGAGTTCTTGAACTGCGTGACGGCCGTTTCCGGGCGCCGCTTGCTCCCGATGTCGGCCGCCGGGAAGCACCGCTGGATGATGCCATTTCCGCACTCGGCCATCGTCTCCTTCAGATCGCGGAACAGTAGGTCATTGTTTTTGTCCAGAAAACCGTGCACACTGTACGTGACGTCACCGGCGTAGTGCACCAGGCGGAACTCGTCGCGGCCCATCGTTTTCTGCACGGTCGTCGACGCCCGGCTGTGGCAGATGTAGTGCGGGTGCGAGCCGAGGTTATCGTTCATCTTCCCTAGGAAGCTCAGATCGGTCGGATCGCCCGGCCGCAGGCACTCCTCATCCATCAGCGCCACGATGCCCTTGTGCTTCTCCTCGATCAAATTGCAGATCACCTTGTTATCGAAGTACTCAACCGGGACCCACTCGATGCCCTCGCGCAAATATTCATCCTGTTCCTGCTTCAACGTCAGCTCGATAAACAGCTGCTGCAGTTTTTCGTTGCAAAAGTTGATGCAAAACTGCTCGAAGCTGTTCTTTTTGAAAATCTCGAACCCATAGATGTCCAGGATGCCCATGACGCTGTTCTTCTTCATGGCGCCCTCCGTGTGCAGCGAGGTGTTGATGCGTGACACCAGCCACGAAAACAGCCGATCGTACACGGCCTTCGCCAGTGCGTCGCGAGCGTAGATCGCCAGCTCGCGGTTCAGCGGGCTGGTCACAATTTCTCCCCGCGCCTCGATCGTCCGATGGGTGAACGCATTCGACAGCTGCTCTTCGTTGCATTTCATCAGCTACAAAACAAAACTCAAATCAGTCGCTGCGTTTGCGAAGGCGTCACGGTTCCGACTTACCTTCGCGATGGCCGCCACCGATTCGGGCTTCAGTATCTTCGCTTTGCCTTCCTCCTCCGTGAAACCCACGTTGCCCATGTGCAGAACGGCGGCCACGATGTCGAGGATCTGCCGTTGCTCCTCCGCCACGATCTCGATCACGGTCATTGCCTTCTGCACGACGCGGAAGTTGTCGGCGTCGCGAATATTTGCCACATTGCCATTAGCCTGCGTTTAGCGGAGAGAAGATAGTATGAGATGAACGCTCTAACGACGAGTGTGCCGCATACTTACCCCATCGGTCAGATAGTAGTACGTGTCTAAGTTGCGCTTCAGGTGCAGCTCGCGGAGCAGGGCATCGTCCGCGCCGGCCAGGAGCTGGTAGAAGATGTGGAAATTTCGCTCGCCACCACTCTGGTGGATGACGCGTGACTTCTCGAGCAGATAGTTCAGTATGTTGCCACCCTCGGGCACCCCGGCGTAGTCGAACTGTACGTCCATGTACTTGCCGAAGCGCGACGAGTTGTCGTTGCGATTCGTCTTCGCATTGCCGAACGCCTCCAGCACCGGATTGCTCTGCAACAGCTTATCCTTGACCCCCTCGACGTTGTGCGTGTGCCCGGTGGCGGCCGCGATGAACTGTAGCACCTTCTTCGACGCTTCCGTCTTGCCGGAACCGCTCTCGCCCGAGATTAAAATACACTGGCCTCTGTTTTCCTCCGTCAGCGAACGGTACGCGTTGTCACTCAGGGCGAACCTGCCGAACCGAGATAGAGAGAGAAGAAGCAGCAGTTAGTTTATTTTGGCCACCCCTTTTGCGCCATGCTGTCTCGCGCTGTCTCCCGGGGCGGGGGTTCAGTGACACTTACACGTGTGGGGGGGCCTCGAAAAAGTGTCGCTTCCGGTACTCTTTGACGTCGCTCTCGGTGTAGATCGGCAGCTCGCGGTACGGGTTCACCGATATCAGGACATGGCCGATGTAAGTCTGCGGGGCGGGAGGAGACAGAAACCCGACGTTCAACGTTTGACATTGTGAGGGAAAAGCGTAATTCGATAGCATCGCAATCGCAACGCAACGTCAGTGCGGCAAAAGGGACCTTATCGGTGGCGCTTTCGGACGGACGGCAAAGTTCGGCTTAAACGTATCCGATTTCGTATCGCCCGGGACTTCCCCGGCCCGGGTGCGGGACTGGTGACCGGTCGAAATCAAAATCATGAAGCCAACAACGCGGCCGTGCTTCAGCCGTGAAATTAGTATCAAATGCTACCAATCGAAGGGATGGTGACTTGTCGCCGTAATCTGTTTTTTGCCGTTTGGAACAAGGGATTGGTAAAATTAGATTTACTCACGTAGATTAGGTTCTCCTGAAACCGCTTCTTTAGGTTGTCTATGAATGCGTCCTCGCTGTGATAGTTCTCCAGCAACACCTGATCCTGCAGGCCAACCCGATCCCGATCGTGTAGTCCGCGCTCCATCTTCGATCCTCCTCCTTCGCTTAGTGTTCTTCTGTGGAAAAATGGGCGGCCGTCAGTGAAGGGAATTTACTACGGACACATCGTTATCGCTGTCGTCCGAGAATGGAAAACATCGGTTTGAGATGAACAATCGATTGCAGCAATTAGTGGGTCGTCGCCGCGTGGACCATCATAATGGTACGAGTCCGCGGCCAACCCCTTGATCGATTCTGAATCAGATTATGTCACGTCGTCGTCGTCGTCGTGCTCATGTGATGACCGTTGTGACGGGTGTTAGTTAGTGTTCCGTGCGTTATCGCTCGGAAGGGACACTTAACAGTGAGATGTTGATTTGTTGCCTCGGCCCCAAACTAATACCACAAGTGCTCGTCGTTTCTTATCATTGCGCGCTATTGAACGACCAATTGAAACGATTGGTGAAATTCCCCCTTTTTCTCGAGTGGCCACACTTCAAACCAGTTTCTTGCGAACGAACGGAAAGTGCCGTTTCTGTAAATACATAGAGCCCCGGCGCAATATCAAACGGTGAAGCCTCGAAACTAGTCCACTCGCGGCGCGGCTTGAAGGATATAAACGTGTGCAAAGTTGCCACACATCACACGAGTATATTTATAACGGTTGATTACGGCCAAACACATATAAAAACACTTCCTGATTGACCTTTCCGATAAACCTATACTAAAACACAGACTCGACGCCGGGAGCCAGGAGCAGGAGCTGTTCCGTTTAGAACAACAAATCAACCAAAGCTCACGCCGTCTCGCATTTTAGTCAAATACAGGCTCGCGTGACTAATTACGAGCAAATCCATTACCGGGGTTACAACTTAACACACCGCCCCGGTGGGGATGCCTTCATCGTCATGCCGAAAAAAAAACACAACCAAGGAAAGTACACCGAAACCCCGATGGGGCTGGACCTTTTCCCTTTTATTACCGCTGGGGAATCTATCAAATTTGTGCGCGGATGATGACCATGGGCAACGATTTTTCCCTGCTCTTAATCAAGCCACGCGCGTAAACACCAATAATTACGAAACACGCTCGCTGCTTACTTCATCGTGCTGCTCGGTGTCTCTCGATTGGTGGTCGATGAACAGCTTTTTTGTCGGAAGGAATCACCGGCGTTTTGGGTTGGGAATGTCTTTAATTTTTTCCGAGACACTAATAATGCCCATCACAGCATTATCCGCCCGGGGGGGCGAAGATTATTGCTTGTTAGCGAGTAAAAGGCCGGGAGAGTAGCAATTTGATCGAACGCGCCGATCGATTAGAGGCAAACGAGAGTTCACACAGCTTCGTGGTCCACAGCACCACTGACACAACACGCGCGGTTCATCGGCTACTGGCCCGGGATCGTCCGGATGCATCTGCCTCGGAGGCTGAGCTACGGGAACTCCGACACACATATTAGGAAGCAGTGTGCCACTTAGCGGGAGGACCGTAGCTCGTGGTGTGAAGTTTTTTAGATAGGCTTGTTCGTTGGAAGCAGGGCTTGTTGACGCATGGAATTCGATTAGGATGCTAATTGGGTCGCACACGGGTTTTATTCTAATGGGCCGGATATTTATCAAATATGAGGAACCATAAAATGTGTATTGCGATTGCTTTTGTCGATTGACTCACACGATGATGAGCTGTGAGAATAGGAATTGGCAGAGGGGCGTGAATCACATCCGCGAGTGCGAGCAACGATCGCCCCGTGATAAGAGAGATGCATTTTTCCCATCACGCTTCGACGAGCGCTCACGTGGCCATGGCCATCGGGCAGTGGCAAGAGAGCCTTGGCGCGTGTAATGTGCTCCATTTGCTGCACCACCCGATGCACAAACGAGGCGCAACTAATTGCAACGGGCAGGGTGGGGGGCATGTTTTCACACCCAGCTCCGCGTGGAACCCACCCGACAGAGCGCAGAGTGAGTAAAAGGTCCAAATAAACATTGCGCGTTTTGTTGGGGCCTTGGATCGGTGATCGATTTTACGAGCGCATCGGCATCATCACTACCAGATGCACAATTAAATGCACAAAAAGGTTCAAGGTTCCGGACACTTTCGTTATCGCGCTCTCCGAGGACCGAGCTAACGGAACGGTCCTTCTTGAGCTGGGAGATGTCCAAAAGGAAAGGTAATAAACTTGAGTTGGAACCAGAGATGGGCGAGATGGTGATGGAAATGCATTTCAGTATTGCATTAAATAATCATTACACCACCACCGGTGGTTAACGATCACTAATTGGGCCGCCCAGCGAGAGATGCTACGGACCATCGGGAATCGAAAGTCGACGGCGGCTGACGTGGGTAAAGTCAAGAATCCGCAGCCGATTGATGAACACGATTGATGGCAACAAGATAACGTGCAACGTGATACGATTGTCGCAACCGTTGGTCACTTTACCACCAAGCCCCACAGCAAACGAGATCCTGTCTTCCTGTCTCGAGGTGGTGGTGGCCACCATCATTTCCGCGGTCTGTGTGGACACAATCGATTATTGGCGCCCTTTCGCGTTCGGATGTTTGTTGGTCTTGGCTGTTTGTGGTCGCGACCACACTGTCGAAACACACCGGCTGGGGCCATAAATTAGCGGTTTATGAGTTCGAACCATTCATTGAAGGGGGGCGGGTGGGTTACTGCAAGGCATCGCTTTATGAGGGCCGGCAGGCTGGTCTATGTTTTTCCACCTTTCGATTAGAGCCTCAGGCCCGGCCAAAATAAGAGCACCCATCGAATTGGGCTCGGATGAAGGCTGACGTGCGACGCGAATCATAAATCGCCATCCGTTACCAAATGGCCAATAAAAAAGAGTTACTAAAGTTCAGTTCGGTTTAAGATCATACCGAACACGATCATCCACCAGCGAGGATCGGATTCCATCGCTCGGGAGTTTCAGCCAAAAAACAAGGGTTTCCGCTCATCAAGGAGGGCAATCCATTTGCACCGACCTATCAAATGGTAATAAAGTTGGACAGCATTGTCAACAGCGCCACAAAGAGCACTAATAGAGAGTGGCATTAACACATCGGAACATCTGTACCATAATTGAGCAAATGATTAGAACATCGATCATACCGGCGCCGTGTGTATTTATAGCTTAGTGGTCGTCCGTCTGAAACGGAATCATGATACAATGAATTGGCTAGATTATGGGCCTGGCAACACATTCCACGATAAGCCACCTACATGTTGTGGAGCCGATGAATAATGTGCAATTCATTAAGGTTTACACAACGGTCCCCCAACAATCGTTTCGAGTGAGTTGTGAAACTGGCGGTGCGCGCGGAATTGTTTTAAACTGTATCAATCAAACCCGATTCGGAAAGCATGATTTGCGGGCACTCGTCCAAAACGCTCACTTCTTGGTATTGGCATGAAATAACTGTGACTTCATTAGCGACATTTCCCCCATTATCGCTCCGTATCGCTCGTGCAAAATATTATCACCCTTATCAAACACGGTCGTTGCAGTTTGCATTGTGACGCATGCTGGGGCAGGCCGGATCGCGAAGATCCGGTGGGGGGATGGGATAAGCTCGAAAATCCCACCACTAAACATTTGCATTTACATCGGGGGGTACCGTGAGAGTGACAGTAGTGCGTGCAGAACGACGAGTCACCACCGTTTGTTGGTGTGGTCACTCTCGGTGCGCATGGAACTGGTTTCTCCGGGGTGCAGCAGCAGTATGATGTCAGTCGGTCAGAGGGGTGCAGAAAAAAAAAAACCGCCAGAGATTGATGTGCGCTCGTTGGTGGGGCAAGATTTGTCACCTTCGCCCACACACACCCACCCATAAGGCGACAGACAGGATCAACAAACCTGGCGCATGGCGGGGCATGACTCATCGCTACATGGCGGCGCGCCGCTCATCCTTGGCTCTCGAATGCGGTAATCCAATCAATATAGTATTAGTCACCAGTCATTTCGAAGTCATGAAAAAATCGGCAAGGAGTCCTTCGGCGTGGCCACCAAAAGAAACGTGATGTGTCATTGCCGCATACGGGTTGGGCTCGCTTTCGATTCCGGCCACTGGGTGTGACACGTTCGAGGGGGCGTTCCGTTTCAACAGCGCGAGATGGAGAAGTAAACAAATTTAAATCGTATCGTCTGTCGGTAAGGACCACTCTAGTGTCCACGGTCACGGTAAAGAGTGCCTGGTGTCAATCACTGCGCGACTTCTTTCGCCTTTTATATTTGAGTTGCGTAATAAGAGCGTCGATAGGCGGCACTGCGAGTGATGCACTTCCATCAGCAAACCGAGTAGTCGAGTCGGCCAATGAGCCATTTGAGTCGAGGTTAAGCTTCTCACGCAGCACGGAGCGCTCATTTGCATCGGAGGATTGGGAACACAAGACAAAGTTCTTCATACACCTCACGAACGCTATTACGTCAACACTCACCTTGGCACTAAATGGAAGTGAAACCAACGGCGGACTGTTTTCCCATAAAAACTGGACGGACACTGGACTTCTCTAAGGACTTCTAGTGGACACTTTACGCCACAAGCAGCTAGTCGGGGGAGTCCACCACAACCAGGGGAAGTACGTACACAGCACCGTTGGCACTGGCAGCCAATTATCGATTGATTTCTATCACGGCCACCAGCGGTCCAAGTTCCGTCCGGCAGGTAGCGCACAGGTAGAAACCTTCTTATCAGTTCAGGCCCGGCGGCACCATCGCCCCTGTATCGGGTGGTGCAAACATTGTCTTATCAGGTCGCGAACCATAAACGTTCGATTGTGGGCCTCGCGACAAGCCGAGCGAAACGAGCGCGATATCAACTACCCGTTCGTTCCGAGAACGCGTCGAAAGGGCCATAAGAGACACCCACTCGGAGGGCGCCTGTAAAGCACCGGAATTTTGAAGTGCCCACTGGCCGGCCGGCGAAAGCTTGTGGTTGTGGTGTGTACGTTTCCTGTTGAATGTCTCAACTGGCCCCGAATGATTTCGTATCTGCTGCGCTGGGCTTGCTATCTATAAACATCTATGAGCCGTGTTATTGTTATGACTTTGACCGACGATACCAGAGTCGTGTCGGAGGTTGCGGCGAAAGAATTTCGCCCAGCATTCCGCCCGGCCACAGCTGACGCACATTCGTTTAACTGCCTCGTGAGCAACCCGAAAGAAAGGAAGAAAATTACCAGCCTTCACCGAGATCGAACGGTCCCCGGCGGTGCGTGATCGCGCGATCGATCGGCAGCAAGTTGCTTTAGATTTGTTTGGATTGCTTTTTCGCGCTTTGTTTGGGAAAAACGAAATTGCATGAGAAGGCGATAAATAAAAAGGGGAATCAAGAAGTAATTAAATGTGGTGCGCACAGAACAGAGCACCACAGAGAGAGAAGGTGCCGCCGTCCCAGACTACATTTTGTGCGCAGGACCCGGTCGGCCCGGTCTGCTACGGTGCTGCCGGCCGGCTGGCCGGCTGGTGTGCCAGATTGAATTTTCCCATTTCCCGCACATACTGCTCGTGCGCTTGGGAACTGGGAAAATAAACAAATGCCATCGGTGGGCGCCCAACGCGCCCCGGTCCAGTTGTTGGATGGCCGAAGACAAAGAAAAAACCGAAAAAAACCATCAGAAAAGTAAATTCCGACAGATCAGACCTCAGACTTGAACAATCAACTTTTGTACGGGGAGCAGCACTGTTATCCACCAGATTTCGTCGCCAATTTCGTCGCGTGTCGCCGGAGTGGAGAACAACAAACAGAAAACGGCACCAGGGCAAACTCTGCGCCAGATGTGGGGATTTCATTAGCATCGCCAACGACACAAAACTGGGCCAGATTGCTGATTGATGAATAAGCCAAAAAAATCGGCAAAGAAGTAGAACGTCAGAGTGCTTTCCGACAATCAACACTTAACGATCGCCATACCGATGTGGAACTCGGTCGGTCGCGTTTAAACTGTCCTCTAGAGTCACATTAAAACTCCGCTTGGAGGGGTTAAGTGGAGCACCGATTTATAGTGTTGCCGACATGTATCGGATCGTCAGAAGGATCGTCCCAACTCGATCGTCACAATCGTACGCGGCCCCTTGATCTTCTTAACATTGAAGACCCGCAGGAAATGTTGATGAAAACCCGACACACTGCAGCAACCCAGCCATGCCATGCCGTAACAACCATAAACCACCGCGGATCCTCTCTTTCTCTAGCCATCAGACGGTGGCGTTACAAAAACGGGACACGATCGATATTTTTGGTAACCAGTTTTTGACAGGCCGCCCAGACTCAGATCGACACAACGCTGGTAGTACAGTGTTACCAATTGGTTATGCAATCTGCGCAAGATGCAAAGTAGGACACACATCGTTTCGTTAGACGATTTTTCACACCGTGAACATGGCAGCATCTCTTGGCAGCGCATAACAAAACTCTCCTTCCGTCGTTTCCTGGGACAGGAAGTGCACGACTTTCCGGGTTTGGTAAAGCATTAGCAACGGCGGTGGCGGCGCTAATCCAATCATTAACCTACAAACATGGAAACGAGACGCACGTTAGGCGTTTTAATTGTTGATGGTTTGAGGTTGTGCCGCACAAAATGGCAAATGGCCTCGTGGCCTTAATGAAGATGATCAAATAATAACCGTTTATTGAAGATTAATCTTCGGGAGACCGACACGAAAGCGTCATATGGACACTCGCATAATGTACCAAAAGAGCAGTTTTGAGGTTCAAGGAAATTCTCTTCCACGGACACACTTCCTCGGTATGGATTTAAATCACAATTTGCATTGAAGATCGCGTGTGGTGCCGCAAGTGAAGTTAATTATAACCATCTTCCGAGCGAACCGATCTTCTCTAGTCCTCGACCGCTGTCCGTCAACTTGTCACATGCCATCGTTGGTCGTCGCTTTTTCCGGTTCTGACGAGCTGGAAAGATAATGAAGGACACGTCGCACCGCCTGCCGGCGATGATGGCGATCGTACGATGCCGAACCGAACCAATATGTTGTTGGTTGTGGCAGAAGAGATGCGTTTTCTAAAAATAGTGTTCTGTCGCCACGCGCTGTTCCTGGTTCCCTGAGGAGATGATCGAGCACACACATCGGCCAGGTCGAAGTTGTTACTTGAACTACTGGCGACGGAGACGTCTTGCTCCGACCTGTGCTCTAGAACTATTCTCCGTCACGCGTGAAGACCAATGGCCGAAAGAAAGGCCATCCTCTGGGAACTTCTGTGCTCATACCATCTAAAAACGGTCTAGCGACGACGACGACGAAGTCGTTCATGGTGTATTTACTCTGCCAAAAGCACCAGAACACCACATGCAGATGGAACCGAGACCTTCTTCAACCAAACCGACAGATCGCCAGACGGTTTCGCTGCGGTGCGCCGCTGCGTTGAGCTGGACACATCTCCAGCTGTCAAAAATAGAAACTTTACCAGCCCCAGCTTTACACACGACGGCACTTCGCACTGGACCTTCACGGCACTGGTGGCGATGTCCGCCATCAGGGCTGGCCGGACCCAGGCCACTATGTGGCCTCGTGGACGGTCGTGCCGCCACGAACCGGCCGAAGAGCGACAGACAGGCAAATGAAATCGTTCCTAATTGCGGCGTGTTCGAAGCGATAAATCAGTTCGCGTCTCAAGAGTCAATATCTTGGCGATGGCCATCGAATGGAGATTGGCCGCATGGTGCTCTGCGTTTCGCGAACTGACCCCCCCTCGGACAAGAAGTTTTGTACAAAGTAATATACTCCCGTCAGGCAGTATGTGACAAATGTGAACCGCAAACGACTCAAGGTAATGTAACCGTTCTTTGACAGAAAACGGACCACGAATGGGAGACATTTGTCCAGTACATACTTGGACGAGTAATTTCTGATTAGTCTCTTGGCGAGTTCGCTTCCTGGGCTCCTTTCTAATTGGGGAGCATCGTTAGATTAGTCGTTGCAAAAATGCCGCTTCAAAGCTGCCGTTTATCACCCTACCACCATCTGCCACGCCATTATGCAAACAACCTTCTTATGGATCTCGCCCTCGGTGAGCTGCACCGAAACAGAAAACATTAAACGGCGGCTCGCGCTCCAACCTTCCCCGAACACAGCGCATGGCGGTTTGCATGGCGCCATACTGCAGAAAACGTTTGACTTTGCCCACAAAACCCAAAGCACACACCAGTCGCCTGAATCCCTTCTTTGGCTTAGCGTAACAATGGCGTAATAGATAGCTGATGAAATAGGCGCGCACGTGGACATTAGCAGAGAGAGATTGATCAATTTCTAAGGAACCATGCAGCGCGGCGGCACCGGTGCAAATTTGGTTCGCAATGGACATTAACTGCCGGGCCCGCTCGTAATGGACACACACGAGCGGCGCCACTTAAACCGCCCGAGGCACCGCGGCACGACGTCACCCGCAGTTAATCTTCGTCGGCATTTCGGATCTTGAAAAGCGGGGCGCGCAAACCGAGGACGATGACGACAGCTCGCCAACAACTCATAATTTCCCGGGACGCGTGAAGATACCTGCCTGCCTTCAAACTCAACTCCAAAGTTCCACAAATCGCGGTAACGAAATCGAGCACGATCGGCCCGGTCACAGATTGGCAGTGCGGATTAGGGGTTAACGCGTGCTACTGTGTACGTAATTCCGTACCGAGACCAAGGATCGGGAGCATTTGCATATAATGCTCGGCAAGATTCTCGGCCAACACGAGAACGGTCAGGGCGCATTTGGGTGCACCCCACTGCGCTGATCGTGAGAGGTGGCGGTAAATTGTACAGGTTCGCCCCACGAGCGAGTAGCTAACCCCTCAGAGTGGGGATCATCCCAAGGGGACTTTGGCGAAAGCCAGGGAGCCATGAGAAATATGACCGATCAGTTTGGCGCGATAAAGAGCGTACACTTAAAAAAAAAACGGTGTACGATGCGATGATCTTAGGCCGCCCTGCCGGATCCGCTCTACAAACACTCTAAGTGCCGGTGCCACAAGTGCACCGTTTTAGGAGGCCACGTTCCGGAACGGAGCCCAACTAAGTGGGCACCCGGACCCGGACTCCCGCGGTTGGGGTTGTGTTACCGTTTGGTTGGCGATCGTTAGAAGGAGGTGGTGTCATTGCCCAAACCGTACCACCCCGCGCGCGTAGTTCACGATCTCCGATTTCATCCGAGTGTCCGTCCGAGTCTGTCATAAGTGACAACCCTGGTAGGGTAGATAATACTAAAACGGTGTTACTGCTAACGGTAGCAAAAGGAAGGGAGAGCATTTGAATTACACTTGGGGTACGAATGGTCTTGTAATACAATGTTACTAGCCTTGTAGTTGCTGTCGTGCCATCGGATAGCTTTATTTTACCAACATTCAACATAACACAGACACACACACACTATCTTTTTGCACATGTCAACAGTCGTGTGAGGCTGGCAGGTAGCGAAAAGAGTGCAGTTTACCGTTGGCATATGCACATTATCTGCGGTACCGGAAGGAGCACAACACGAAACGGCCTGGCATGAATTATGATGTGTCGTCGAGTCGCGAGTGCTTTTCCGTAGCTGCTACTGGGCCCCATTTGAGGGGCCTTCGTCACGCTGCGCATGGCTTAAAGACGTGCATTTGCATGCTCATTTCTGGGGTTGTCTGGTGAACCTTTGCCGGAACAACCGACGAGACACGAAGTCGACGTGTGCGGAAGCCAGGTCAAGGAGCGCACGAACTGTGACGTCGTATGTGGCCGCTCTTGTACCGTCCCGTGTTTAACTGCCTTAAACAGCTGTTCACGATTTGAGGCCAGACACGGTCCACAAATCCATAAATTTGACAGATTAGACTAAGAGTCCGTGCTGCGTGTCGGAAACGCTAAACGTTCTGTTGTAAAGCAGAGTTTGATTGATTTTCGAAGTTCGAGCGATCGTTGATGACTCATAAAAACATGTTTTTGGGGAAACATTATAAAAAGGCAACCGACTTTCAGCATGCTGGCTCGGTACCCGATTGATTGCTTTTACGATGATACAACCGACTGGACATGTGTGTCCGGTTCGAAGAGAGAACTGGTTTTTGGGATTAACACTATACGCACTAGCGAAATGACGCATTCACAACTCCTCTATAGGCAATGACTCACAACAATCTACAGTCACTCCTCGCGACAATTAAAATACACCGCATGAAGAGAGCGGACCAGAAGCCGCCTCGGAAGAAAGCCCAAGAGATCGCGCTCGGTAGACTACTAATCGTGTGACGCGCACTTCTTATTGAATCTGGGTCACCCAACATGATGCGCGGTGCAGTTGTGCCAACACAATGGACGCAACGTCCTCTTCTCCCCGTTCTGTTGATTTATTGAAATAAGCATCGCCGCACGCGGCAGCTGGCCCACATGGTTTGAATATAAATTAGGGCCGAAGCCTCCCCGAAAGGGCCGTCCGCGAGACGCCCATCGTTCGCATCTCGCATCAATTTATCACACCCCAAAACCGGCGCCGAAAGGTAGCCCTCGGTCGGCGATCAAGTTTGTTTATTGTTTTTGGGGTCTCTCCAATTGTTACGCACGAAAATAATTGCCGCATTTCACAGCATTGAACAACAATTGAACAACAGACGCCTGCTCGTCGGATATGCGCCATTAACCTGCGCGTTAGTTGGTCAATTTACCCGCAATGGGTGAGAAAGAGAGACAATTGGTCCACAGTTACATTGGCCTACGAGACGCTAGTTACGTCGTTTTGTTACGACCGTAAAACCGGACATCTTTGCCAAAAAGCCGATCGTACGACGCCACAACCAGCGTGACGTTAGTTTTAAATTATTCTAAAGCAGTGCCAGGCCAGGCCAGGCCAGAAGAAAGTACCCTGGTGCCCCAAAAGCGACCGCCAGGATTTAGGTTACTACTGTACACACATTAGATGGCAGTTTACGCCGGCCGCTTACCAATCGTTTGCTGGATGGCACTAGACTACGGATTGACCCGCTCCCGCTTCGAAAGTAAACTTCGAGAGCATTCTACGCGAAAGTGCCGCTCTTGGCACGGGATCAAGAAGTTGAAGGACCCGTTGGGTGAAAGCCCTTCACCCGGTAGTCGCGGACACGGTCTGCATAAATTTGGCCATCTTCTGCACAAACTGGAACACGGGAACTATTCCCCCCTCGGGGAGGTTGACGCATGATGGTGCACCGTGGCGCAAACGATGGGATGGGACCTGTCGGCCTGATGTCAGATGACGATGGGTTCCGCAGTGCCTATAAGTAGATCGATACTTTCGCCGGTTGTTTGATGGTGAAAGTGACCTGTTTGGGACTCCACCATAAACCAGTCCAATTTCGCATCGAAGACGTCAATCACGAGAGGCTCATCTGTGCAATTTTTGGGGAACGGAACTGGCTCCTCTCAAGGACTCGGATATTTTTTGTGAAAAGCATTCAATAAATATCTTATTCCAAGCTAATATAAATCATAATTCGACAAACATATTATAAAAAAGGAAAACCCATATCAGACATAAAGGAAACGTTTAAGACGGAATCGGTCCTAAAGAAAATCAAACTGACAAAACAAACAAAACAGAAATCAGGAAAGAATTTCGCCAACATTAACAAATTAGCCACCGAGAAAGGGAGCAAAAGAAAAAGAAACAGACAGAGTAGGAGAGGGTTGTGCAAAAGTATTCGATGCGCAATTACCGAATTTGCACGGCAAATAATCGAATGCCCGGTAGCAACTGTGAAGACTGGCCAATCAGCGCCAGAAAGCACCGTTACGCAACAGAACGGGGTTCACCTTTTGGGTCGCTGGTGCTGGAGAAGTTGAACACGCTAGAGGAACTGCTAGTCCGCGGAGGGACCCCAAGACGGTGGCCCAACCTTCTCAGAAATGGCAAACCTCATCCGGCAGGTCGGCCGGTCACAACCCTTTACCCGGCACAGCTAAAAGCGAAGCGTGTTCCGATGAGGGAAGCAAATCATTACGCGGTTTTTCACGCCGGACCAGGCAGCCAGGAACCGTTTGACGGCGTGTCCTCCTACTGGTGCTGGCCGGTGAAGCCCCGGTCTCCGATGGAACGCCGACCTTTCGCGAAGAACCCTGTCGGACCGAGATTCAAGGTCAGCGGACGGGATAACACCTAAAGAAACACCGCAAGCAACAAGCCGACGACCTTAAGATGTGCTTCATGTGTCGGAGTTGAAGAAACCGAATGACCAAAAGAGAGACAGCATAAGACGCGAACAACGCGGTTGACGCCATAGGCCCCTCGAGAACGATCGCCAATAGAAGGTCGAAGTAAAGGGTGAATGTGAAAACAGCAATCCATAAACCCGGCGCGGCAACGGCCATTAAAGTCTCGGTGTGCGCAAGAGCATAATGTCCAGCCTCTCAATCGTCGAAGGCGAAGAAGACCAGCAAGGCCACGACACGTTCCACGCGGCAAGGAGAGATGAATGTCACTGAGAAATGAGTCACGCTTCCACCGAAAGTTTTACGACTTTTGGACGCTTTGGCCAGGCACGACCAGCCGGCAACCAGATGGCACACTCCGGAAAACGACAAATCGTAAAACTCCAAAGCAATTAATTTGCTTACAAATTCTGACGAAAGCATTGGACTGGAACTGCCACTGTGATCACCGAACGCACTCCGAACACGATCGTCACACACGCTAGCCCCCGGAATGGCCACTCCGAAATCAATGAGCGTTTCGGCGTTGATTTTTACAACTTCTAAAAATAAACCAGTTTGGGGATAAATTTAGGATTTTTAATAAGAAAATATTTTTACTGCCCCGTTTTTTCACGCAGTCCGGGATCCGTGATCGGATTAGATGTGGTTACATTGAAGACTAAACTTTTGCCACTTTCGATTATTAACGAGCGTCCCCGTGGCATTTCCATTGGGCAGCAGCCAGTTTTTACTATGTGGACTTTTGACCATGCCGTGGTGCTATCGACTGTCCCGGTTTAAACCCGTTTTGGGGATCGGAATTGGATTGCACCTAAAAGTCACAGCCGGCGCGCTCCATTGGAAACTGGATAAATTGGTGGTTTAGTCATGCAAGGATGAAGGCAGGTATTTTTAAAACCATCCCTTTTCTTATGATCGATCCACGAGCCAACTCGGCTAGTTGCCACTGAAAACGAATTCAATTTGTTTACAACTCCCGTCATACTATCCGACACATCTAATGCTCGTTAAGCACACCGCCCACCCACCCACGGCCGTAACGTAACTAGAATATGCAATCTCCGCTCAACATCGTGTCGAACACGGTCATTGAATTATGTAAACTTTCACCGGCGCGGTAGCGATGGCACGACGTCGCACTGTTCCAGTAGGTCGTTGCGAAAATCCGGTAAAACCAGTAGCCATTTTCCGGACCGATATCAAGCGTCGTCGTCGTTGTCGGATGATATCTCATCCGCCGCGTCACATTATACGCACACTATCACGGCACTTGCCGGCGTGGCTTCGCGTTCTTTGGTGAACCCTTCGGGAGCGAAGAAGACCGAGGTCCCTTCTCTGAAGTCCAAGCTGGACCTCTTCCATAGGGCCTTAAGACAATTTAAAGGCAAAGGCCGGCCAGCCAAACAGCCAGAGTTCGCGATGATTGCAGCACACGAAGAGAGAAACACGTTTCTCCAGAGGCAATCCGGGCACGACCGAGTGCAATCCTGGGTCTCGGTCTCTCAACAACAAACCCAGGGGCCCGATGCGTTGTTTTGTAGCGAGTTGCTTCCTTGAACCACAAAAAACTGGTTTGCTTGCCAACTCTGTAGTGGGTCTTACATCTGCACTTTTCGCAACGCAGACACGGACCCGAGGGCTTGTGCCGCGGACAGTTCCTTGCAGGCAGTCCCGAGCGATCCTTCGGTTGACCCTTCCGTAGCAACTCTCTCCCGGGCTGCGAGAAACGGTTGTCTTTTGGGCTTCCCAACGTGTGTGCTCCCATTTTTTGCCCAATAAAAATGGTTGTGTTGGCGCCTAAAAATAAAACATACGAGAGACCCAATGTTCCGAGAACACGTTTTGAGGCCCACTATTAATTCGGCAAGTTCTGTGGGCACTCGGGCGTCGGAATGAAGTGGTTAACAGAGCATCGCCTCAGCAAACGGGATAGAGCGTTCCCCTCGGTGGGTGAGGCCCGAGCGAGAGGGAAATGAATTTCCCGACCGGGACGGCCAGAAAGGTGGAAGGAAAATCCGTTGATTGGGAAGGCCAACAACGTGCGAAGGTGGCCCCGCAATGTGCTCGTCGCTCGCCGGGGTGCGGTGTTGTTTACCTCACACAAAGGCAGCAAGACGGCAGGCCGCAAAAAAGCGAAACTTCCACCCCGCGCAAAAGGAAGGAAGGAAACCTGATGCGAAGAAGCGCAATCTTGGCCGCTCCCGAACCGGCATCGACCGCATGTCCGGCCTCTCTCTTCACGCACCGCGCGGGTGGTTGGGTGGCTTATGCCTTCTTTCCGGCTCACTTCGCCGGGAGAAGCAGAGAAGCTTCCTCCCCCCCCCGCGGGATGGGCCGTAACCAGCCCGCGAAGATGATGGACCGAGCGAGAATATTGGTGCGCGGTTTTGGTTCATTTACCGAAAACAACAGTTTTTTTTTCGGCAGAGATAGCCAAAGGTTCGCACATTACGGGTATGCTGGCCAACCGCCCGGTGTGTGGTGGTGGTGGTGGTGGCGGGAAAAACGGTTCACCCAAATTGAAGAGGAAGATGCCGGGGGAGGATGGCATTCTTTGGTGATGCCGGCTGGGCAGCCGTGACCGTTGTCGGTGGTGGGGCCGGCCGGCTGTGGTGCAGATGAGTTATGGCTCCGACTGCTGGCTGTCCGTTGGCGGAAGTCCGTTGATGTGAAGAAGGCCGCTGAGAAGCTGCTATTCGCGTCTCAAAGCGCACCCCAGCAAAACGCACTCCGGACCGGCACTGTGTGTGAAAAGTGCATTTTTTGAGGGGTTTGGATTTAATTTTCGACAAGACAACTTCCGCTTGACCAAGGGGGGCCAATACAACAACGACACAATTCTGGGAGAGGATCCGATCTACAAAAGAAATTGCCGTTAGCGTTAGCGTTGCGAGAAACAAGAGAGCCGCTAGGATTGAATTTACCTTTGGGATGTTGGAATGGTCGGTACACTGTGATTGTCACACCAGAGCACAATAGGGATTGTGTGAAAAGTGGTTTCGAGCATTGGTAGGCATTGGAATCGGAATGACTCGAGTTTTTGAACCCACTAGTAGCTTTTAATTAAAAGCCAGTTGACTCGAAATATTTTCCCCCATTTATTTCAATTCCCAATTTCAGAGTGTTCCCATTGGGGCATCTTTCACACTTGAAAAAAGAAGCTGAAATTCTATTCGAATGTGAGAATGGTACCTGCAGATGTCGTCAAAATTTCGGTAATAAATGCGCAACACTTTTAAATTTTGACCAATATTTGATTCTTGATATAGCTTCATTGAGTAACAGGCACCCATTAACAGTTTGTAAGTGTGATTCTATAAAAACGGCCAATCGTCACGGAAGGGATACACAAGGAAACAATTCACTCACCGTAACTGAAAGAATGCAGAAGGTTGCTAAGATTTTTTTCTGCTGAACGCTACATTCGAAGCAACACTGAGACGCTCTTGTGTAATCTTCGATTGTGGTTTTTTAAGCTTTCACCAAAACGGTTGCCAGCAACACATTCAGCCTTATTATTGTTAATTTTTTCACTTCTAGTGTGTCACTGGGGCGTTTATACCCTTCCGATACGTTCTTTCTGAAAAATGAGAAATTTAAATGTTTCAGAATATCAACAATCAATGCCGGAAGTATTTTCAGTTATCGCCCATTCGTTTGCCTATGTTTCGCGTCTATTGATTGTTGAACATCAAATGGCACGGACCTCAATCGGCCTACCCGTCTGGTCACTGGCTGTGAATAGGTTTCACCGGTAGCGGAAATGGGGAGCGCAAAATATTTAGCAAACGACTAAGCGTTGTGGTGATGGGTCGAAGGTCCTTCCCGTCGTTAACTGATCGCCGCACGTGCGAAAAGCCTTGGGCAGGCAATTGGAACGTAGGAAACTACCGGTCACCAGCCCACAAACACACAAACACACACGCGTCAGAAAACCTGGAAACACGTACACACAGCGTCGGGCCAATTTTCGGTCAGGTTACACGCTTATCCACGAATAATTAGACGGGGCTCGTGTGGCTTCAGCGGGCTTCGGTACGTTGCGGCCGGGCCTGGTGCGTGGGAGCCCCACGCCAGCCAGCTATTTTCCAAATCTTCCTCGTTGCACACATGCACACGCCACGGGAGACGCCACAGACCGACCGACACTGGGCCGCGAACGAAAGGAAGTGATTAAAATATTTCCATGCACTGTTCGCTGCTTTGCTTCACGCGATCGACCAAACGCCGTCTTTAATGCACAAACCAATACCAACGAGTCTAACACGAGTCTGTTGTTTTAAGTTTTACTATCTGAGTAAGGATACGTCTATTCAGTTATTTTATTCAACTAATTTGTACGATTGCACATGCTTACAAAATTCCACCCAACTCGTTCGCCACCGTCCGCGAAACTGAGCGCGCGATCGCGGCTTGCCGGGGCATGAACCCGTTGCTTCTTCGACGCGGCTCGCGGCTCCACACGCGCTCCGGAACCGGAATGAACGCCCGGTTTGGGGCTCATGACTCGCGCTCTCAACGCGCTCTCTTACTTCACTTTTCCTTGTCAGTGGAAATCTTCGCGGCAACTAGGGCCTTAACGCTCAGGGTCTCCGAAAGACAACTGGCTTTCAATAAATAAATAATAGAATTAAAATAAGAATTAAAGTTGAATAAAGAAGGAATTAGTTTAGTATGTAAAAAGAGATGAATCTAAAGCTATTGTAGCTCAAAGTCTCATAAGAAACAGAAACCGCGCGCTCTCGCGTGTAGTTCATTGTGTCTACACGAGAGCGCGATTTGTTTATTGCCGTTTTCGAAGGCCTGTGGATGAATCATTCACGACCGTTGCCATGCCGACCGGATTGTACGGTTTGCTTGGCGATCTGTGGCTTTTGGAACCGTTGACAAATGCAAAATAACGCAATTTACGATAAAACTTTATTGGCGATTTAGTTGTGATAAATCAATGGCACACGATGCTTCAATTCTCTTAAGCTGATGACACAAATCCGTCCACTTTTTGCTAAAAAAGAAAAGGTTTTAGTCGGTTCCGTTGACGAATCATGTGGCGCAGGCAAAAAATTGGAGAAATAAATACAATTCGACCGTCGGTTGTTCACCCTGGCCCGGCTTCCCGACCTACTGGCTAGAGGGTAGAGTGTTTCACTTTCTTTCGTCGACTTACCCCCAGAGATTCGGAGCAATGGCAAACAACAAGTGGTCCCCTCTGTGTGGAGGCTACCTGCGGATAGATTGATTAAAATTTCATACTCGCGTCTTCATTTTTGGCCACCCTGGCCTGGCTGACCACTGAGACAACCGATGAGTGTTTCCTCTGCACGGTCTGCCCGTTTTGTATGCGCACCGCGAAACTGCCGTCTTCGTCACAATCCGATGGTCCCCGGTGCTGACTCCCAATGGTCTCGAGCTTATTTTTCGGTTCACAGTTCGCTAGGTTGTAAATTTCCGGGTCACCGTATGAATCTACGGGATGTGCTGTTGTTTTTGAAAACCGGGGAAAATGGCAGCCTTTGACAACACTTTTACTTCCGGAAAACGGTTCCCCTCTGCCTTGTTACCCCGGCCAATACTGGGTTGTTGGGTGTCGCATTTCGAAAACGCATGTTTCGTGTTGATGAGCTGAAATTTATCCGCGTGCTCCAAATTGTTACTTGCGAAACACACACAAAGTCAGTGGAACGTTACGATTTGAAATTTTGGCTTCTCCCAATGAAGTTGAGTTTTCCGTTTGGATATCAGTGATACAGTGAAAAACTAACATTTGAAAACCGCAGTACAAATGTGTTGAAAGCTGCTTGTTTTCAATTCTTCCGACTTCCGGCTCACGATCCCGATTGTGAACACATTCACTAACAAACGACAACTATTCGAAATTCAAACCAACGATGATTTTCGAAACATGAGTACGTGGGCTGAAAACGCTCCTAATAATTTCTTGTTTCATATTTTATATAACATGAAAATTAATGCAAAGTTTAAAATACAAAATATCCATTAAATAAAAATATTGTGGTTGATTAATGGAAATTAGCGGTTGGACAATTTTCGTTAGCAGTTTTCCCGTTGTGCTCACTGAGTCACTTTGTTTACCGCCTCTTGCACCACTTCAGAGAGCTGTCATTCTTTGCGTTTTGCTGGTGCTCCGTCCTTCCTCAAAGAAGGTTTCCATTGTTCTTCGACGTAGCGTAGATTGTAATGTAATGCGTACGTAGTAATAAGATTGTAAACCCGGCGATTGTACGTTCGTTTCTGGATAACGAAATGATTTTGAATTGTAAAAAAAAAAAAAAATTTACTGGTATTTTTGCTATAATTGTTTTGAATATTTTGAATGAGCTATAATTCTTAAACAAACTTTATAGCAAATGCAATGAAATTGTGAGTTCGGTGATCAGTTATGTTCTAAATTTTAGTACACACAGTGAACAAGCATTTGAAGGCCCAGGCATTTTGACGGTTGATTCATGCGGTTTTTCGGATGTAATCGTCAATGAAAGAATCTGGTACGGAGCTAATCGAAATGGAGTCGTAGAAATGCGCTTTTGTTCGATGCGACTGTATTTTTTCCTAACCATCGCGCTGGGTTTAATTAAGTCTAAAATTTTCCAACGACAACGACTCGGCGTCGATATTTATGCTAGCGTTAACGCTTTCGGATATGACGACCGAGTCCTCCGATGTATCGTAAAGCTCGTCCTCGTCCATCTCCTCCAGGTGGCACAGAAACTGGTCGTCTTCGTAAGTTGGGAAAAAGTATTCCGGTTGATCCCACGCGCTGGACTCCTTATCCAGTCGGTGGTGCCCAACGGTGGACAGATGGCTGCACAGGGTTTCGTAGTCCCCAAACCGTTCCCCACAGTTGATGCATTGGAGAATGTGCATTTGGCGACGCACAAAGTTTACTACCTTCACGCGCTGATAGAAACTCATCCCGGCCACCGATTGATCGAAATCGAACGAATGGTTCGCCACCATGTGGCCTTTCACTGAACCTATGTCGGCGGCCGAATGAGAGCAAAACAGACACGTGGTCCTCTGTTCCTCGCCGTTCCAATCGGACCAATCCGAGTCGGAATCGTCGTCGGACTGGAACACGCTACTCTCCTGTTTACGCTGAGCGATTGGCACATACGCGGGCCTTTCCTTCAGCCGGTAGTTGACGAGGAAAAATCGATCGTAGTAATGGTTGTCCGGGTTGATCCGCTTGTGGCCCTTCTTGCGCATGTGTTCCTTGAGTGTCGGCCGATCTTTGAACACCTTTTCGCAGAACAAGCATATTAACCGATTCAACTTGTCCTGTACGAGCTCTATCAGTTCATCGACAAACACCAGATGCTCGGGTTTGCCGAGTTGCAGGAAGTGTTTTGAGTAGAGATGAGCGACGAAATCTGGCCGGGTGTCGGAACGATAGTCCCGACAATAGAGACAGTCTCGCTGAAAGTTCCGATCCGTCCGCTCGAACTGGTGGCGCGTCAACACCAGGTCCAACTTTTCCCGCCTCAACCGTTGTCGCAGCTCGTAATCGAGTGGCTCGACGTCGCTCAGTAGAAAGTATTTTTCGTTTCGCGAACTGGTGCCATCCGGAAGCTGGTTTAGTAGCATCACCGAGCAGTACTTTTCGGCGGGTTCGTCACGAAACTTTTCCTTCCAATAGTAACAGTAGCTGGCGAGGCACGCAATTTCCTTTACGTCGCCAACGATGAGCCGATGGACAAGGTACAGATGAGCCAGGTACTGGTCGGCACCGTTGTCCACGCTGTGAAAATCGTAACACTTACTGCAAAATATGCAAGGAACTGTTCGCTCGTCGACCAACGACGATGGCGGGATGGAGCTGTCGGTGGTGAAATTAAGCGGACCAATTATTGTAGACGACGATGATGAACCATCGTCACTGGTTTGTTTAATCTCGGTGCCCATTTTCCAATTTTCTTTTCCACAAACTGATACTGCCGAACACTTGGGACAGAATTGTAAACAGATAATGACACTTCGTTTCGTACACTTTTTGACGTATGGCAAAGTCGTAGAGAGAGAGAGGAGCTGATGTGTTCCCTCTCTCTCGCCGAAAGAGCGAAAAATCGTGAGCGAATTCGTGAGAGAGAGAGCAGCAAACTAGAAAAAAAAATATGATCGCCATTACGTTTTCGCTCGGTTGATATAAACGTGTTCGGTTGGAAAAATCGAAAAAAATCGGTAAATTCGGTAATAGAACCGGTCAAAAGTATTACAAAACGGTGCCGCCGGTCCCGGAGTACGGAAAGGTGGTGGAGTACGTTTGAAACTAGTGCAAATAGGTGGTGTAAGTTAAGGGTGAAAAATTCGCACATTCCGCACCCGGGTCGGTGCGTCTGTGGTTGGTGCGGCAACATTGCCTGTCGCCATCGTCCCATCGTCGCCACCGTTTCTGCGCCATCCTTCGCCGCGGCAGCTACGTAATCCGTTCTATGGCGTTCGCCGAAGAATGTTTCATCTCTGAGCGCACACAGAGCAGTCGAACCGAGCGGCACTAGAGCGAATAACCCGACGCCCCCAGCCGACGCCTAGAATTGGAAGAAAATCTGTAATCTCGCCCGTGACGCGGGCAGCAAGGGTTTCCGTTTCGTGTGAGCGTCGCGCCGTTGTGCAGTGCAATTGCGCCGCGTTTCAAGCATTTAAATGCGGGGTTTTTGCGCTTTAACAATAATATTCCGCGGCGAAGGGAATCATTGGCCTCGCATTTACTGCGTTCGCTGCGACATCGAAGTAACCACATACAAAATTGTGTGTTTGCATTGCACGGGAACGAGTTTCGTAGCAAGCCGCCTTTGTAGCCGGAGAATGAAGTGTCATCGTGCGCGCGCTTTTTTCCACTCCACTTCTAATGTCCGGCTACCTTGAATGTGCTTTGCCAAGCTTGCGCGAGTGCGGCGATGGTGTGCGCGCCTGATTAACGCGAGTTTGCATGTGTGTAAGTGCGTCCGGTGTGCCAGTGTTTACTTTTCTGCCTGGCGCAAGCATTAATGTTGATTCGGGCAGCATAAACTGGAGTGTCGGAAACGTGCCCTTGTTCCTCTGAACTCGAAGTAGATATTTTTGGATTATAAACATATTTCTGTGTGCTGCCCAAGATCCGACAAAGTAATTAGGCAAACTCCTAAACTCTTCTTTTCTGTGTAACATTGTAAAGTTGGTACGTTTCTCAGGAGGCTTAGCTATAGGTGTGTTGGTGTGTGCGTTCGAGACAAGGAAGTGTTTTGTGTGTTTCTCTTCAGGGACACTGAGTTGGACTCGGAGCGGATTTTTGAACGGTGGAAACCGGACACCGCGTTCTTCGACCCATTTTGAACGTAGATTATTATTTTTAGGTGCAGGTTATTCATCGGTTTTTCAACAAAACGTGGGTCGAAAGTTTGTCCATACTTTGATCCACGGTTAGTGTTTTCATCAAAGAGTGCGCTCCATGGCAACGTGAGTGAATGAATATCATTTGACTGTGATTAATATCATTTTACAGTTCTTAAAGCCGACCGTGTAGTGAAAACAAGAAGAAAGGCGCGTAACCAGTGTGCGGCACATTAGTGCAAAACCATCATTTAATTTCATCAGACCCTACGAAGCGTAGTGTGTTTCGGCAGGTGGCGTGACGCATACGTGTTACGAAGCACCGTACGACGGAGAAACACATGACCGTGTGCGGGACGCCAGAACCCGGGGCGGCGCAGCTAGCAATAAATGCTCTCGAATCGGCCTACGTCGATTTCGTCACTGTCCCGCCGTTGTCGCTGCAGCATTCGGTGCCACGGGCTGACAGTTTCGCGGCCACGGTTCCATTGCAGCGTGGGTTCTGTCATACGATAATAGCTCGACGCATTTGTTTACATACAAAGACGCAGTAAGTCAGGCGGAGCCCATCGCATTGTTCCCCACTGAAGGGAGGGCCACTGGAGAATCGGTGGCGGCCACTATCGCACAGCAGCCTGCGCATGTGATTCAGCATCCGTCGGGGATACGTTTTAATACACGATTTCAACGAAACAGGGGTAAGTTTGCACATGGATGGCCTGCACTGTGTGTGTGTAATCGTTGCTTTTCAAAAATGCACGATAACAAGAACAGGGGGAAAATGGGTGTTTCCTTCGGCATAACATTTTGTGGGGGATTTATTTCACATCAGGAAAGAACTTCTGTGAAGATAGCCGCAATCGAAGGTTGCTTCTTCAGAGATACGATAAGTGCTCTGTGTTTGCCGGTACAAACTGAAATGGTGTTAATTTGTCGTTAAAACATAGCCCACTTATTGTACTGTGTTAATACAGTGGGCATCTTTAAATTGTGACCATTTGTTGTCAACTGATCTTATGGTTTTGTGGCCCGAGAAAAAAGGAAAATCGAAGATTTAGAGCATTTGTTGCAACCAATTCTGAAATGTGATCTTTTCATTTGCGCGAAATAATTCTAAGACACACAATCTCTGTTTTTTAGAGTAAAAAATATGGACGATGAAAGTGCATGTACTGCAAACGAAACCGCCCTGTCCGAGTCCATTGCCAAAACCAATAGTACTGGAAATGAATTGCTCACCAACGACACTACAAATCCGGACCTCGCCATGGCAGAGCAACACGTTACGACAAAGCAGCCTACTGCTGAGTGTGCAGCAGCGACAACAGCATCCACAATCGAGCAACTGGCAGCGCCCAAAGGCGACTCGATATCTTCAACTGCTGAAACGGAAACTGGCCGTAGTTCAGCTGATATCACATTATCAGCGGAAATATCGACGATATCGCAGCACGCGGAGAGCGAGACACAAACGATGGAAAATGCAATTCACGAAAACACTGAAAGTCCCCCGGCAGAGGCCTCCCACTTTTCAGTACAGCCGGCATTCAACAACGATGAGAGAATTGATAGGGAAATTGAATCAACAGAAAGCTCGTCAACAACGATGGCTGAAATCAAACACTCTGATCGATCGGAGGAGCAACCTGAGGACACTGAGGCAGCATCGGAGCGTCGGCTCTCTGGTGATGGTCCACATCCACGCACGCTAAATGGCGAAAACATCGCCGAAGAAACGAGTAACGACGACAGCGTCGTTGTATCGTCTCCAAGCCGAGAATCATCTGTTCTGGTCGAACGAAGTGATAAAAACACCGAATCGTCATCGATAGATGAGAATCTTGGTACCAAAAACTGCGAAAAGAATGTCCTCTTGTCCAGCCTAGAATCTGGAATGGGCGTTTCGAAGTATGTAGCTGAAAACCAGGACAATGGTGACCATAGCAACGGGACTGATACTTGCAGTCGGCAGCAACAGATTGCGGTACACGCCGCAGATGATATGATGCAACGAATAGGTTGTGAAGGGACGAAATCGGACGGTTCCACATGTATAGCAGATCCAACAAAAGACATTTTGCGTTCTGATTTGAACAACAGAGAAAGCTTTACAATAGACACGGATAATACAGTTACAGACAAAGTAATGGGACACAATCAATGTCCAGGTAAGTCGTGGTTCACATTTCCTTTCTAAATTACGGCACATTCTTTGAAAGAATTGCTCCATTCTGATTTATAAAAAACAAACTTTACTTCTAGAACTAAAAACAAACGGCAGTGCATCCGATATGCTGTCAGGAATCGACGATGAAGAGCACGATCCTGCGGAGGATGTACCGTTGCTATCACACGCTACCAGTACCGTAGACGAAGTACTAAAAGAAGGAACGAAAGGGAAGTACACTCCTGATCAACATACAGCGGAAGCGACCAATCAAAGTGTGTTACGTTCGAATCTGCTTAAACGACGTGCATCGGACACTCCGTTGGATGGAGAGCGCGAAGAGAAACGGTTTTCAGCAGAACAAGTTCAATCTGAACAACTGCAGCTAAATAACGAACACGTTAGTTCGAGATCCACTGCCGAGCAACTGACGAGGCCAGCCGATCGCTCACAGGAACAAGACGTAAATGAGCGTTCAATTGTAGACTCAAGCTCAGCGGAAAGCGAAAACGACGAAGTGGACGAACCAAAACCGCTGCCCGAATCGGTTGGGCAGAGTGAAGAGAATGACCCTCAACCACCGTCGGCTGAAGAAGCGTCGCTCACTGTGTTGCCGGATCCGGAGCACAAAGTGGGTACTGACGAATCGGGCTTGAGTGGAGAACTAGTATCGATTACTGCGCTGAACGTGTCGACCGAGCGGAAGGAAGCTCCCAACACGGAGAGAGGCAACAGTAGTAGTAGCAGTAGTAGTTCCAGTTCTTCGGAAAGCTCTTCGTCGTCATCTTCATCATCTTCCTCCTCGGAAAGTGACAGCTCCGACGATGAAGCCGATGCTAACGGAACCAGTCCCGCAAAGCGGCCAGCCACGGGGCAGCATGTACCGGCAGCAGAGGCAAACGTAGCATTTCAATCATCACCACCTCCAGAACCCAGCAATCCTGCGCCGCAGCCACCGGAAGCATTGCCTTCGGAAGGGCAACCGAAACCAGATGACCATCAATTGTCGTACGCCAATCACGACAGTTTCGACGACAGCAGCCGCGAAAGCGCCGCGATGGAGATTGATGATTCGGTGGACTCGTACGAGGAAGACGAACACGAAGGGAACACGAATCAGGAAGATGAAGCCAAAATTACTCGCAGTGAAGGGTTGAAGCTTTCGATATCGTTGAAGCGGTCCTCTGCCGTGGCGACACCGACGAGAAACGATGAATCGACCGCTAGGGCGGTAGCAGGGGTAGCGTTGCCGCAGCCTCTGCAGCCGGTTGATTTTAGCAATCTGCTAAAAAAGGGACTGTTCAACGATAGGCAAGAACTGATTAAAATAGATTATAATCAGGCACATGTTGAGCTCAATGCACGGCAACCCTTATCTCCCCCGGATACCTTCAGCACGGCATATGGCACTCTGGGCCAACAGCAGCTGCTCCCAACGGAGCACATTCAATCGCAGCCTGCACCAACCTCCTCGCACTGGAATGCGTTCCGGGGTTACGATAACACTGGCGGTGGCGCACTTAGTGTGCCCCAGGGCAACCGCGCGGGAGAAAAAATGACCACTTCCATTTCTCGGCTAGTACCACAGACACGGGAGGAATCGTCTGATACATTGGACGAAGAGAACCGATTGGTGATTGCGGAGAAGAAGCAACGTCGGTATCGTAAAAAGGCCAACAATCACCAGTCGTCCTCGCTGTTGCAAAGCGCTCTCGGGGCACCGGACAAGCAGCAGCTACACTACAACCAGCAGCAGCTGCAGCAATTTCAGCAGCTTCAGCAGCAATTTCAGCAGCTACAGCAGCAGCACCAATTCCAGTACCAGATGCAGCACGCCCCCCATCTACTACAGCAGCCCTACGGCCAGGTCCAGCACAATGCTTTCGGTGGCATCGATGGAATGCTCGTCCCATCGGTGGCAGTGAATGCGCCCGCGATTGAACAGCTCAACACGATGCCACCGGCAACGAAACCCAAAAAGAGCGCCAACAATAAACGATCGGTTGAACAGAGGAAACGAAAACAAACCAAAGGTACGGGGCCATTGGGTTCTGTCGACACAAACAGTGCACCTGGTGAAGCCGTCCCTCCGGCGACAAGTCTAAAAGCGAAAAACCACGGTACCAAACCAACAGAAGCACCGGCACTGGCCTCGTCGACCGCTGTGCCGCCAGTAGATAAGAAAAAAGACAAAAAGAAAGTATTTCTATGTTCGGCCTGCGGAACGCACTATGAGAACTGGAATCTCTTCGTACACATGCTGGAAGTACACCGGAAACACATCTGTCTGTACTGTCTGGGTATCTTCCCGTCGGGGGACCGGTTAGTGAACCACCTGACGACGAAACACCACGTACCTCGGAAATATCCTACCAACCTGGTGGACTATCTGCAGCAGTACAACGCTTCTCGTAGTGGTGGCCCTCGGAAAGGGGCAACCGAACGGACCGAGGCTACGCCTTCACACCAAACGCTCTTTTTGATGTGCTGTCGATGTGAGCATCTGTTCGAAAGTTCGGGCAATCTTCTGGAAACGCGGCAAGAGCACATCATAGAGCACAACTGTGCTGACTTCGTGGAACCTTGCGCCAACTGTGGCCAATTGAAAATGTCCCGGCATCGGTGCACTGGCGTAGCGAACGTGTTGGAAGGTGCTCCCAAAAAGAAAGCGATCAGAAAACAGGGACCCACGAGCAAGAAATCGGCTGCCGGCAAGAAACCGGAGATCAACGGGGTCGTTGCTCCTTACAATGACTTGCTTAAGGTAGTATCACATTCTTTGAATGATCAACTAAGCGCCGGTGTCCACGATGTGACCGCAGGTGGTGAAGGAGTTGATAAGTTCGCCCGTGACGTGCTTGCCTCGAAGGTGGTAAGAAAAAATGGACAACTCAACCAACACCAGCAGCAGCAGGATCAGTTTCAATCGGATGGTTCGAATACGTTGGCGGCCTATACCCAGAGCCACGTGGATCAGTCAAGCCAGGTACCGGCTGGTGTAGGTAATCCATCCCTTTGCCTACCCATGAACGGCGGTGATCATTACACGGAGGAGTTCGGAGTGATTGCGGCCTCTGCTGGTGCAACATCACCTGCAGAGACTGCCAAGATGCTTCCGGCGATCGTACCTCCCGATGAGTCGGAGAACCAACCGTGTGTTTCCGAGGTCGTCACTCCTCTAGTGCCAAAATTGAAGGTAAAAATACCTATCCAGTATTTGACGCCGATCGAAAGTGGAGAATCGTCCAGCGAGAGCGACGACGAGGTCGACGATGAGGAAGAAGACGAAGAAGAAGATGACGAAGGTGCTGCCGCTGAGGCGCAGGACGGCCCGGACGACGAGAAAATGCGTGGTGTTGGGGACGCAGACCAACAACAAGATGATCATACGCTGGCAGATGCCGAAAACCCTGACGATATGCTTGAGAATCGTGGAGCACAAGTGGCGCCGCCGTTAGAAGGAAACGAAAACGAAACAAACGGATCACAGATGAACGGAGCTGAACCTCTAATCCCACCCTTAGATGCAACGTCACACGATCCCGTTCCGATGGAGATCGATGAAACTATTTCGGCAAACCGCACCGTGGAGAATGTTGATTCGGAGGAAACACAGCAACCATCGTCGTCACTTGACGTATCCCAAGTAGGCGTGGAAAGTGCTTCGCTGGAAGCAACTACATCCTACGTATCACACGAAACAGAAAGCGTATGTACCGGTGCGGCAGAAATGAATGTGCCAACGGAGAACCTTCAACCTTCAACTGAAGCCTACTGCGGACCTCCACTTTCGGATCTCGACGTTGAACAGAACGAGAATGCTATGGGGGAAACGGCGGTGGAGCAACTCAAAGTAGACGACGGTGATGAGATGAACGCAAACGCGGCGACTGGTCCAAACGATGGGCCGACGGTGGAGAATGCTGCCCACGAGGACGACGCGCTGGTGATTGCCGATGATGATGCACAGCTTTTCCACCTAACGCTGGATGAGCCGTTGGATCGGATCCCGGTGCGAGAGTTTATAAAAGTCTGCCTTCGAAAGACGGCGCACTTCTGTCTGTACTGCAACCATGCGCGCCGCATTGCCGTCAGCGGTCGGAGGCTTGTGCTGCACATCATTGCCACGCACCGCTTCCAGGCAACGGTTAACAGCATCACGGGCGAGGAACTCCAGCCGGACACCATCCTTTCGCGCTTTCGTAGCTCGCTCACCGAGCTGGACGGTGCGTACCTCAACGTGGAAACGTTCGACAACAGCTGGACACTGGAACAGCGCAGTTCCGCAGTGCCGTTTACGAAGCAATTCGAGTGTTTCCAGTGTCGTTTTGTGACGCTCGTGCACAAGGAGCTGTACCTGCACAACCGCAAGATGCACCAAAAGTCGATGCTCTTCTGCCTGATGTGCCGGGCGAACTTTTTCAGCTACAGCGAACTCCTGTGCCACCTGTGCCCGGGAGTGGCTAACCAGATGACCATCCTGGACTACACGTTTCGGTGCTGCGTGTGCCACGTGGACGGCATACCGTCGGCGTTCCGGCTGATGGTGCATCTGCGCAAACGGCACTTTGCGTGCGACGTGTGCCTGGAGGAGTGCCAGGATCAGGGTCGGCTGTCGAGCCACGTGTGGAAGCACAAGCTGCACCACCTGTGCTACCGCTGCGGGATAGGCTACCGCAACAAGGCGGACATACTGAAGCACCTGTTCTGGAAGCATGGCACCGAGGGAGTGCTCTGTAAGCGGTGTTTGCAGAAAAAGTGGCCCCACGTGTACCATTTCTGTGTGCCACCGGCTCAGTACATTTGCGACGTGTGTCAGCTGTCATTTAATCGCTCCGTGGCACTGAAAGTACACCAGCGACTGCACAACGGCGACACAAAGTACCCTTGCACGGAGGATGGCTGCGAGAAGCGTTTCATTTCGAAGAAGCTTCTGTTGAAGCATGTTCAGCGCCACTTTCCGGACGATTTGAGGCCCCAAACAGCAACGGCAGCCGTGAGGGACGACGGAGAGAATGGACAGCAAGAGCCAGCGGTCGATGGCGTCGGTGGGGAGAAGAAACCGAACGACGATGGTTTCGTGCAACCGGCAGAAGCGACGGAAGACATCAAACCGGTCGGTGAAATCCATTCGGAACCGGCGGAATCCAACGACACGGATGAGGGAACATTAGGGGTTAAAACGGAAAAAGCTGAAACAGAACCGGACAGTGTGACAGTTAAACAAGAGGAACACGACGTAATGATGGACCCGGGACAGGCTGCCGTTGATGCCGCGGACAGCGCGTCGAACCTTAAGACACAACCAGCCAGCGACGAGACTGGTGCTGCAACGGGGGCCGCAGCGAACCAACCCGTGGCGGTGACGTCAACAGCCGTCGTTCCCGATGGCGGCATCGTTCGTGCGAAGAAGTCCAAGAAAAAGAAAAAAGCGAAAGACGACGACAAATCGATGGTGGATTTGATCAACCTGCCGGCGTTAAATCTGTCCGAGAGCGACAGCAGTGACGACACGGACAACGAAAACTCCAATGGGAGTGTCGACTCGAAACGGTTCCGAAACAGGCCCGAAGCTGCCACCGAAGGTGCCGCGAACGATGCCGACGCACCCCAGGAAGACGGATCCGTCTCGATGCAGCAGGAGCCGGCCGGTACCGTTGGGGAGCCGGCCGATTTGGGCGGGGACGATAAGCTCAAATCACCGGAACGGCCCGAAGAAGAAAAACATCAAGCAGAGCCGGTCGATTCCTCGGATGGTGCTGCTGGTCCCGTGCTTGATCCGATTGCCAACATTTGGAACAACTTTAAGCGGTACCAAGCGCACCGCACAAACAGCCGGCAACAGTCAGCGACCGCGGACGAGGAGCTGCGGCTGGAGGAAGAGCTGGCGGAGCGAATGCTCAAGAACACGATCCTGCACGTGTCACAATCGGACCACGATTACTGTATGATGTACAAGCCCGTCCTGCCGGAGTCGGAGGCCGTCGCGGATGGGCAAGAGTCGTTGCTGCTGAAGGCGGAACGGCGCGACGGGAAGGAAGGGGAAGAGCCCGGCCACAAATCCCGCAGTCCCGGACGAGGCTCGAAATCTGGTAGGCGTCGAAGGAATTCCTCGGACAGTGACGATAGCAGTGATTCGGATTCGAGCAGTGAATGTGGATCGAATTGTAGCAGCAGCTCGAACAGCTCCAGCAACAGTTCTAGCTCGAGTTCCGATTCGGAGAGCTCCGATGACGACGAGGCAGCAAAGCGAAAAGCCACGGCAGGCAAATCGAACCGTAAGGGCACCAGGCAGCCGAATGCGGGCAGGTCTGCTCAAGCTTCAGCTGCAAAGCCGGTTCCGGAAGAGGACGAACGTTCCACCCCAGAAGAACCCCCGGAACCGGTGGATCCGGATAGTGTTATCGTCGAGTCGGACCTCGAGACGGATGAGTCGGAAACGGACGAAGAGTTTTACGACGACCACCCGCAAAAGTTGGCCGACCAGATGCTGGAGGAAAAGCGTCGCCAGCTGGTCGCTCAGACGTGTTCCGGCACCAACAACGGGAGCAGCACCAGTCCACTGAATGCGAGCAATCTGCTAAACTATGGCATCGTGGAGAACAGTCGTCCATCGACGCCCTCGTTGCCGCCTGAGGAGCAGCAGCAGGGAAGCAAAAAGAAGCTCAAGGTGAAGAAACGCAAACGAGAGCGCAAGTCCTCCAAACGCCAGATGTCACCGCAGAAAGGACACCACACGCTGGATGCGATGATTGGCTCCACCATCCTGCCCGGAGGAGATCTGGCTATACCGACGACACTGGCAGCGAATCACGCCGCGTGGATGATGGGACAGGGGCCACCGGGTCCCGGTTTTATGCCCGGTGGCGGCACCGTTCCATTTACCCGCACACTCCCGCCTTCGCTACGATCGTCTTTGGAAGTGATGGCATCGGTAGATATGGGTCATATTGCTAACCCGTCAGCAGCAGCACTAGGTCCAGAGTTAGCTTTCGGAGGCAGCACCTCGTTAGCTGTCGTGCCCTACGTACCCTTGCGCGAAGACATTGCACAAATCAGCACTCCTAGGTTGAGCACGGGCAATAGCTCCGAATCGGATGCACCGCTGAAGCGGTCCCAGCGCAGCCGCAAACCGAACAAGTTCTACGGCTACACGAGCGACGACGAGGGCGCGGCTGGTTCGCTGCCCCTCTCCGCCGGCATCCCGTTGTCGGTCAACCCGGAAAAGTCGATCCTATCGCTCATGAAACCGACGCCACCGCCCAACTTGGTGTGGAGCAAAGAAGATCTCCCGTCGCCGCCGGGAAAATCTTCCAAAGGGGCTTCGAGCGCTGCTGGTGGTGGTGGTGGCGCTAGAGGAACGGCGACACAACCGACGAGCCGCCGTAGTTCTGACACCCATCAGCTAACACCCGTATCGTCTCGGCGCAATTCTGGCGTCGGATACCCGCCGGTAGACGATTCGCCGATCGGTGGCGTCGGGTTTTCTCAGCTGGCCTCGTTGCCGGTCACACCCGATCAGCGTCGCCCACCGTTGCCAAAGTTGAAACTCTCGTTGGGTAAAAAGTCTCGTTCCAGTCTAACACCGAAAGGGGGATCCGTGGCCAAAGGGGCCGCTAAGCGGCGGCGTACAACGACCCCAAAGACACCACGGGTAGGCACACCCAAATCGGCCCCACCAACGGCCGCCTTTGGTAACGAAACGCTACAGATGCCACCAAGTTCGACGCTAGCCATCGCGTCCGTGGACACCCCATCAGCGTATCCCGTCGTACCAGCAGCCGTTGAGCCACGTCCCCGGGTACCGCCGATCGGATCATTTCCCAGCGTACAGACGGAATACTTTCGACCGAATCAGATCCGAGTTCCGGCCGGATGGCGCGCACCACGCGAGGGCGAATCGGTGTACTGCTACTGCCGCTGTCCGTACGACGAGGTGTCGGAAATGATTGCCTGTGACGGGGAAAACTGTCGGATCGAGTGGTTCCACTTCGAGTGTGTCGGCATCGTAATGCCACCGAAAGGTAAGTGGTACTGTCCGGAGTGCAAAAAGAAGATCGGCCTATTGGATGTGGATCACGGTGCCGAAGCTCTCGGCGACGAGCGTGCAGCCACCACCACCGTACCATATCAGGGAGCCATCGGTGGCGGCGTGAATGGGCAGGTACCATCCAGACCAGGCGTCTGGGGGAGTTCCTCCCAGTCGTAGGGCAGCGGTACCCCAAAGATGGGTCAGAGCTAGAATCGAAAGATGATCAAAACGCTTATTAATTAGAATCACGAGGAATCAATGGTCGCGAACGCGCGAACGGGCACGCGTAAGTACGCGCTGGGCCTCCTGTCCGCCACAGGAGCGCGTCCGGCCCAGGTGTGCGCTGAATTCGTTTAGCTTTACTTCGTACGGTAATAACATAGTTTCTCTGTAAGGTGTGAGCGGTTACGAGGCAATACGGGCGATGCCCGTGGTTTTGTGAGGAATGTAATCTAAGATGTACTTTTGGAATCGGCGGCAGAGATGGTCTCAAGTACCCGCGTCCAATGTAGTAGAAATACAAATACCATGAGCACATGAGTGTGTTCGTGCTCGTGAGCACTTATTTTACGTTAGAACTTAGATTTGGCGCTACTCGATAGCCAGCAGGCAGCCAGAGGGTGTGTTTAGGATGTGTCTAGGTGCGTGGGGTATTTTGTGTGTGTGTATGTGTGTGGGATCGCAGGATAGATTTTGATCTCTACCGATATATATTTAGCGAGGGAATAAAAAAAGTATATATAACAAAGAAGTGGCCATGTCTGGTTTTTTATTGTAGTTCCGATTGGAAAGAAATGAACGCGTTTTAGTTTGTTTAAAATAATGGTACACTGACGTCTAATCGCGAAAGAAGTGAACTTTAAAAGGCGATTCAAAGTAGGCGCTAATAGCAGACTTGAGCTGAGACCACCGAAAGCATGCTTCGACCATTCGACTTCCTGTCGAACGTTTCCACCTCGAAAGGTTGATAGACGTAACACATGGGCTGCAATGTCCCGGGCTTACGAAAGAACAGTGTTTTTATTTCGTGTGTCCTTAATTAACAAAATGAACCAAGTAAAATTACAGGTCCAGGATAAAACTAACATTCCTACATTTGGAAAATTTGGCTGTCTGGCAATTTGGGTTCACTGCGGCTCAGTCGCAGTAGTCTGCGCTACACTGCGTGTTCACTGGTGTCTATAGGTATCCTGAGTCCGACGCCCGCGCGTATCCTGCGACAGCACAATGGTGACGTCGACCCACGGACCACCGTGGTCATGGTATTAGTAGGGAGTGATTTCGCCGAACGCTTTCATTCGAGTAGTGACCACCGAGTGGTACGGGACCCCTTCGTCGGTAGTCCGATCCGGTAGCGGTTTTCTTCTCTTTCCTGTGTTTCCGGCTGCGGAGGGTTGTAACGAGCGTGATTTGTGGTGTGGTGATGTTTATCAACAACTAACGCTGTGGAAATACGAAAAATTTGTACGGGTGGGCTTAAATATTTCATCACGAATGGCCGCCAGTGTGTTACCCCGATGCTAACGGTCCCGCGGCGTTAATGGACTTGTTTTTTTGAGTTAGCTGCTTCGAAGGCTACTGCGATCTAGGAGTATGTCAAACGTTTTAGGTTGTGGTGTCCAAAAGAAGTGTGATGTTTGATGGATTTTGTACGTGTGCTTACGGGCATATGTTAGTGTGATCGTTCTAGCTTTTTTTTGGCCGCCCACAACTAATAGGGACCCCTAGCGGACGATAATATCTACCGAGAGGGGGCTGCGCGCGTGTTGCATCATGAATAGTTAAGGGTCAACCGGCGGGCGGTAAGCGTTCATTGACGCGGAGAGAGGGCAAGTTGGAGCGGATTCCTGGCATCGTCCTGGCCCCGGTGGAAAGCATCATAACTTATGCAATGGGAATGCCCTCCACCCATCCGCTCTACTGATGTGTGTGTGTGTCGTGTGGTGTGTGTTGACACCTCGCCACTTTCCGGCGGAATTGGAATGTGGGACGCGGGCCCCACTCCACGCTGTCGGATACTAGGTTACCTAAACAAAACCCTAGAATGCCTAATGTCTGCCTCTTCCGGGCAATCGGTCGGGCACGGAAATCCGTAATTTTGGACCCGGTTAACGTTGACCAACCCGCCGGCGTTGGAACGGCACGGTGCTGTTTGTCAACAGACCGGTTCTGAAAAGAAGTCCAGGCTCGAATTCCCGCAGATAGTGCTCGGCGGCGGCCGCCATCTTTAATGGATGGCCACAGTTCAAGTATAATTGAACTGCGGTTCGTGCGATCGCGCGGTGGTTGATTGATTGATTGAAAATGAATTAGTGGGGAAGGTGAGTTGGTGTGTCTGCTGTTAGCCCACTTGGCCCCAAACTAGGCGCACGGAACAGATAATGAGCCGGTGCTGGTGAGCGTGTTTCTTCATCTGGTTCATCTTTTGTGCCTTTCGACGATCCTTTCGATCCTTTCGACAAGAGACAAAGTCAGGCTAGGCTGCACGTGGATTGTTTTCAGAAGAAAGCTTAATTCAAGACTGGAAACCATTGATTGATCGTTAATTAATGTGTGATTTTGGGTCTTCGCCTCTATTTTGGATAAAAGTCGCCACTTTCTACCGAAAGTTGCCTCTTTGGGAAGAGTTCGCAGCGATCGACAATTGCTTTTCATCGGAAAACCCAATTCGTGTTTCGATGGACGATGAAAATTTAATGTGATTCATGGTAATTCCAATAAAACATGTCGTGGTAATCCCATAAATAATAGCTGATTATCATTGAGGTAGAGTAGGAATAATTCATCAGTAAAAGTAAGTGCAGGCCCACTACTTTTGGAGGGCTCAACTTGCCTCGGGCGAGAAGAACGATTCACTGTTCAAACATCGCTACTGATTGGTGGACTTTTAATGTGCCGCAAACGACTATCTTGCCGTCACCGGCACCGGCCAGGGTCCCTGCGCGCGAAGGGGACACATCGGCCGGTGAGCATCGTTTGTTGGAATGGAATTAATGTTTCAAAGGTTCGCCCCCGCCGCCGTTAGTTCTGACATGTCATCGTCAGCATGAGCGACAGTGGAACGTGAGAGACAGAGACCAAATAACGACAGAAGTGAAAGCAAATGATGACATAAACTTTGGCGCTTAGTCAAGTGGTGCAAACAAATCTTCAATCTAACGACAAACATGCGCTAGCAATTAGACTTAGCACGCCTTGCAAGTTCCATTATCGTGGACCTCCCCGCCGGAGGGCAATAACTGCGTGGTTACGGTGGTGAATCGACGTGCGAAGAATTTCCGTTCACTGCGCGCGGGCCATGGTGTACAAACCACCGGGCACCTCCATACCGCCACGTGGCCTATCACCGCAGCGACAACAACCACAGCAGCAGCAGCAGCAGACAAAAACGGTCCGGTCTTCCTCGCCATCGTCGCGGTCTGTGAACCGGCACGGAGTAGCTGCACAGTCACTGTTGAACCTGAATAACTACCGCGACTCACGAGGCCGGGCCGGATCTCGTCGCGGTGTCGCGCCCGGCGCCGGAACCAGTGAACACGCGGGAAATGCTCGGAAACTGAACAACGCCATTGCAAACGATACGATGACCGGTGGTGGCGGAATGAAGCGATCGAACAGTCTCAACCACAAGTACAACAACGTCGTCCAGGCGCGCCGCTCCAACAGCACCGAGCGGATGAACAATGGCAAAGTGTACCGGGGCCGCAGCCCGCTAAGAAACTCCACATCGAACCTCAGCTCAACCGGAACCGTTGGCGGCGGCGGCGGCGGCGGAAGGAATCAACCGGTCCTGGTCCGTTCCAGGGGCAATGAGTAAGTATGCGAAGGTTTTTTCTATATTGGCACCAAATTTGTCCTTTTTAGAGCGAACGACGCGATGTAACCTTCGTTTCACTCTCAGTGGGTCATTGGAATTCCCATTCGAAGGTCGTACGTGTTTTCGAATGTGTTGCCCTCAGAATACATACATTACGGGACATTTGCTCAAAGCCTTATAATGTACGGTCCTAGGACACTAACCATTAACCCACCAGTGGCCCAGCATGTTTGAGGATGTTCCCGAACATGTCGACGGCGAGTCACTGACCTTGCCTCTTTCCAGCTCGATGGTGGTGGTCGAGGGCTGTGGGAGGCGCCACGGGAAGCGGTATAATTAGAGTGATGACAAGTTGTAATTGTAAAAGGATCCCAAAACCCTATTTTCCATTGACGCGCAGTCACGCAACCTACACCAACAACGTGTTTTGCGGTCCATTGTCGAATATCGAGCGATGGACCGAAATGGTTCGCCGGAATCGATGGATGAATTCCATCAAACACGTTGCGTTCCACGGAAATTCCAAATAATTAAACTGCCCCAGGCGCAGGGTGTGCATGATAATTTATAAATTGTGTCACCTCCTGTAGCGTGAGACAGTGGCATGATCATTAGGTGGTGGCCCCTTTGGTGCTGATCGTAGGGACCGATACCGGGACCGATTGCACGACTGCAGTGTACGACAAGCTAATAAGCATCGCATGAAAATGGACTACTGCGTCAAACAGATCACCAGCCGGTGGCACAGGACACTACCGACGCGAATACTAGACGGACTGGGTCATCCAATCATACTCCGATCATACTCCGTCGCCCGTCGAAAGCAACACAATGGCGCCCTTGTTCGGCCAAGCGGCGTTTGACCAAAGGAACGCGCTCTGTGCGCTTAGTAAAAATCAATACCATTATTACACACGTAGCGCACTCTATCGGCCCAATTCATCCTGCTGATTGGTTTCGACAACCGGTCTCACAGGAATAAATGATTCTTCTCAGCTCTTTTCGATGAATAAGCCAGTATTGATTATTAGCAAATGTTTATCAGTTTCAAATTGCAAAACTGTAGTAACCATATCGAGCACAAGGGTATGTTGCCAACAACGCCGAAGGTCACCCAGGAATATCCTTCGTTCTGTCCGATTTCTCGACGTCACCGCCGTTGGGGTCAACACACGCCCGTTCGAACTTGAAACCTGACGCCCTTCGGGCAAAACCAACGCCATCGCCATCCTTGGTGGTCGGAGCGGGTGGTCAGATTGTAGCTTAGGAACTGTTTCGTTCCTGTTTAACATTCCGACTCGCGGAACCCCGACCGCTTTGTTGGCTGGTCAGTGGCAACAATTCTCCCTGCCTGCCGCTTTATGTACATAACTCAGCACCTCCTTCTGCACGCCGTGGGGTCAGACTTTGCGTGACCATTAACACTCATGCGATTGTGAAGGGACCTCCGTCGAGCTTATGTACTCATTCGGATTTCGCCAGCACAGTGTGTAAAGCAAGGGACCCGGCGTTTTAATCTATGTGCCTGGTAAACATGAATGTGCGACTTGTTTGTACAGATATTCAATGTGAGAGGAATATTTTTCATAAATTCTAATTGCTAGTAATATGTTGGCACACCCATTTTAATGAAACAAGCGAAACCCAGGCGACAGGAAATATTTTTCATTTTAATTGTCTGCGTAGCTGAACTATTAATTGCTGTCACTCGGTCGTCGAAGGACGTCCTACGAAATCCTCACCGTCTACTTTGATTACTGAGGTGTGTCAGGATATACTAAATGATTTTGTTCTCAACAAATGAGTGAGAAAAGTCCTCGACATAGATTCACACAGTAACCCTACCAAGGTGATATTCGTAGCGGGAAATCTGGTAATGGCGGTTGGATTTTAGTTAGGAGCAAAAAAACGAGCAATAAACCCTGTGCGTCAGGATGTCGAACATAAGCGATGAATATAGTTGCGAGTTGAAAAGGTTTTTGAGTTTTCTCGGGCAAAATTGTTGAGTCAATCGCGTTTTTATCGATTCCTCGTTTTCTTCTTTTTGGGATATCTTTTGCAGTATTGGAAGTTTGGACAATTTGGATAACATGACCCAGGCCTCGACGGGAAGCAGCAGCTCCGTTCCCGGCACCCCGGAGGATAACATAAACGTAGTCGTTCGTGTTCGGCCGCTGAGCGCAAAGGAGGGCCGAAATGGAGATGATATGGTCGTCCAATTCCCGGGAAATGGCCAAATTTTGGTAAGCCTGTAAAACGATAGCTCCCTTTGTATCTGCGGTGGCAGCTTCATACTGACTGTTCTCCTGCGTCTTTCTCTCGTCGAAAGTGTGACGGAATGCCCCTGACATCGGGTGGACAAAACCCTAAATTGTACTCGTATAACGTGGTGTTCGAACCGGGCGCAACTCAGGATGATGTGCTGCAGTATTCCGGCATCAAGCGGCTGATTGAAATGGCAATCGAAGGGTTCAGCTGTACCGCGTTTTGTTACGGCCAGACGGGATCGGGTAAAACCCACACGCTCACTGGTCCCCCGGAGCTGGTAAGTGTGTGAAGCGGTTGGAGCGTGTCGCAATTGCACGGACTTCCGGAGCCTCTTTCTCTCTTTACAGTTCTATCGCAAACCAGATCCGGCCCACAAAGACCACGGGCTGGTGTTTCGATCGTTTTTGTACTTGTTCAAGTTGCTACAGGAACGGAAGGACACCAACTTCGTCCTGAAGGCATCGTTTTTGGAAATTTACAACGAGAAGGTAATTTAAATTAATTTGAATTCTATTGATCGTGCCATGATTTGTTGGAACCAAAAGCCATTCAAACCACGCTGGAAGCTTTCTGCATAAATGAATCACACTGCATTGTTTCGTAGGAGAGGATGAATATTTTAAATTTCATTACCATCCGATAGCGGAACGCTTAAACGACGATGAGTTGGAGTAACGGTCACGCTAAGCACCGATTGATTATCGATCGGATGCAGATGAGATAGATTAATGGAAAGCTTAGAAACTCGTGCAGAAAATGTGTCCCGCAACGCAGCAGCGGACCGAAAAAGTGGTGTCCTTCCCGGCTAATGCACGTTCGGTGTTGTTTTTAACAACTGCACTCAAGTACCAATGGGGAGAAAAAGAGAGCGAGAGTATGAAAAATGAATCCTGTAATGGGTTCCTGGCATGATTTACACGTCGCCGCGTGGCGATGGTTCTGGCCCCGCTACAGGCACAGAATAGATGATAAGGGACGATATATGGGACGGTAAACGTCGAACGTTTACTGGCCCTCCGATGGCTGGTGGTTTGGAAGAGTCAAGCTGTCCTTGACTCTGTTTTATAATTTCGCTTCCGGTCGGGGTGGATCGATCGCGTGAGAAATATTTCGAAAAACAATATTTCCCCCTTGCGCGGAGTCGTTTGCTGCTTACAGTCGTACACGCGGACACGCTGCAGTTGGCGAAGGGCAATCATTTATGTATGATCGCAATTTCAATCGATTGCCTTGCCCTTTTCAACAGATTTCAACAGTAATGGCGGAAAATTGCACACCACAGCTGCTTAAGGCGCTTACGGTTGTGTTTCTCACAAACCAAACAAATTCAGCGCCAAAATATTAAACTTTTAATCCCCCCTTTAAAGGTGATCGATTTGCTGAACCCCGGGAGCGCCAGGAAACCGTTGGCAGTTCGGTGGTCGAAAAAGTCGCGAGGTTTTTTTGTGGAAAACCTTTTCACCGTAGACTGTGAAGAGCTGGATGATTTGTTGGCAGTGCTGGAAGAAGGTAAGAGCATTCACTGTACGATTTATGGAGGTCAGATATTTCAATTCCATTTGTCTGTTCTGGTGGTAGGAATGCGAAACAGGCACGTGGGGTCACATCTGATGAACGATTATTCGTCCCGAAGCCACACCATTCTGACGGTGCACATCACGTCCGAGCAACAGGCCGAAGGTGGAGTTTTTATTTCAAAGCAGGGTAAAATCAATTTCGTCGATCTGGCCGGAAGCGAGATGACGAAGAAAACGCACAGCGAAGGCAAAACGCTGGAGGAAGCCAACAACATCAACAAGAGTTTGATGGTGCTGGGTATGTTGCGCGTGTAGGAAGAATCCCCCAATCCCAGTACCTAATTCGTTTCCTTCACAGGCTATTGCATTGCTTCGTTAAGTGATCCGAAGAAGCGCGGTGGGCATATACCGTATCGAGACAGTAAACTGACCAAACTTCTTGCGGACAGTCTTGCTGGGAACGGTGTAACTTTGATGGTACGTGACGATGTTGAAGTACCGTGTGACGGAACCGTAACAATCTGACGATCATGCCTCTCCCCGTAGATCGCCTGCATATCTCCGGCACAATCGAATGTTACAGAGACAATAAACACGCTGCGATATGCCGCTCGGGCTAAGCGGATTCGCACGAAGCCCATCATCGTGATGGACCCGCGGGAAGCACTTATACTGAGTCTGAAGCGCGAAATAGGGTCCCTTCAGGTGGAGAATGAACATCTGCGAACGGCGTTGAACCTGCAGTCGGAAGCACATGACATTAACGGCCAGGTGGACGCGCTGGAACGAAGACCGATACCTCGAACACCGCCTACGGTGGACCTAGAGAAGCTGACTGATATGGAGGGCAACGAACTGAAGGAACTGGTGAAGGTTTACGTCGTGGAAAATCAAGCCCTGCGGCAGGAGAATTCGGAATTGTTTTCTACCCGCGAGATGATAATCCGTGACCAGGAACTCGTGTGCCGGGAAAACGAACGTTTGCTCAAAAAGCTAGAGGACGTCAATTCGTAAGTAATTGGCAGCAATACTTAATCGGTACAGCCAGCATGTTATATTTTGTCTTTCTTTTTAGGGTCTGCTGTCGTTCGCCCATCATCCCGGCTCGACCCACTTTCTCGGCGGAAATGCTCAATCTCTCTGCTGCTAGCGGTGAGGTTGAAGTTTCCAACATATGGCGCAATCCGCTCAGCTCGAGCGCCGATAGCATGAGTCGGTACCGGAACGAATCGTTGGATGGTCGCGTTTCGGCGAACGAGAACAAAATTCCGGATCTCCTGCAGAAGGAACTGGACAAGCGCCGAATCGGTGATAGGTACGCCGTCTGGGGGTTGGCCAGCTTGCACCAAATCTTACCATGTTCCCTGGTGTTCTTTTCGCATCTAGCATTAATACGATTGCTAACAATTTGAAACGCAACAATTCGTGGGACAATACGAACCGGCTAAATGGACTCGGCAGCAACACGGCGAAGTTAGCGTCCCGGAAAGGGTCCGCCGACAGTCGTCATTCGGACCCCAGTCAATCAAGAGTTTCACAGACGAGAATTATCGAGTGAGTATCCAATCGTTTAGATGATTTCCATACACGGAATCAGGTACTGGCATGCTGCATGCGTCTCGTTACGTAGAGCATGTGGTCAATCTGTGTTTCGTTCCGCCGTTCGCACCGGTAGTCATGGTGTTTCGGGTTGTAGTCGCTGATCATTATATTCCCATTTTTAATCGTAGCCTCACTCAAAACCGCTTGTCGGGGCCACCACCTCCGAGTGGCGTGTCCCGGCCACCGTGGAATAAGCACACAACGAAAAGAGCGTCAAGCGCACTGAAAACCCCTCCGCCCGTGTTGGTGCGGAAACCGAATAATTTACTGGCCAAGAGCAAATCAACGGATGAAGGCATTTTGCCGCTCAAAAGGAACATATTTGGGAGTCTCGTATCGCTTGTAGATGCCGAAGACAAAGTTTCACTGTTTTAAAACGCACAATGAGTACATAGTTTTCCACTCGAAGGGTGCGCGCGCGCTGACCAAGCAAGGTGATTCAATGTACCCTAGATCTAGATGTATTAGAGCCTTTTAATCGTCCGGTGTTTGGCCTTCGGCAAGCTGGTAGTGCATGATGCATGCTCGATTGTGATTGTCTCATGTGCTGGAAACGCAACCGTCGCCGTTTAAATGGAGTCTGTCAATGTCACGGCTTGAATCTAAAATGCACATCCCACCTTCCAAAAACACGCAGCAGATTCTCGGTTATAACGGGTTTTCTTCCTTCTATACATTTCATTGCAGTATGCTTAGCTAAAAAAGTCTCAGTACTCGCGTAAGAAACATGGCACGGCATCGCGCAAAGGTAAGTGAATGTGATACATCAAAGAAGAGCAGGGATTTAGAGTCGTAATCATGAGTGGTGCAACCGGGTGGGAGGTAGCAGAAATTCAACATAACGTAACTTATTCTGTGAATCTATATAGAAGAAATAAAATTAACTTTCTGTTCACCGCATTGTGGTGCTATTGGTGTCTGTCTGTTCTGGGTTGTGAGTAACGGAAAGTTTGAATGGGTTGAACGAAATTCACCACGGCTGTCAAACTCTTCGTGAGGCTGGTGGTGAACAAGGAATTGTAGCCGGCAAAAGCGGCGGCGGCGGCTAGCAATCGTAGACAGCCGTAAACAAAAAAGTTATTCACACCGTTCTGGCCGTTCGACATCACAGCAGCCGCTGAACTTGTACCGTCTGTCTCACGCGCAGTCTTCGGATGCATTTGTCATAGTGTAGCGACAAGCGTTTAACGCATCTGGCAGTAAAGTTTCTGTGGGAAAAGTGCATATCAAGTGGGCAGTCGGTTCTCAGGGGGTCGCTTCCGAAAACCGCGTCGCATAACGCCGAAAAATCTAGAATAAATTCCGTTCTTCCAGTGAGTGTGCGTGTGATTCATTTTGCCTTGCTTCGGGCGTACAAACGCGTAGGTAGCGCACAGCATCCTTGAAGGATTCTCCATGGTTGGGTTCGATATTTGATGACCAGTGTGTCCATCTGCAATCAGTAAGTGGTTTTTATCAATTCTACTACCGATCTCCGGCAAAAATCATCTATGCCACCATATATTTAGTAATGGTTTTAAAAGATGTTCACCGAACAAGAAGGATGCGTTTCGTGTCGGGGCAGCACCGATAAATGTACAATCTTGGTAGAATGCTGCACGCGCAGTGGTGTAATCGAACGAGCAAAAAATGCTCCAAAAGCGGAATCAATCTTTTTGCAGTTTTTTGCAGATCAAAACCGGCCTGTCGTCGCGAAGTCATCGGATAGGTATGCATGCGCTCACGCGAGTACGTGTGTGTGCGTGTGCTTAGACAGTTGAGCTTGAGATGTTTACTCGAAACGACGGAAGGCAGCAAGAGGCTCGCAGAGCCCTCGGTTCTCGGTCGTGATAGTGAATTTTGAAGATAACAATCGTACTTTCGAACGTCCTCTGAAAAGGTAACGTTTAGAACCTAGTGTGCCCTGTGGCAACAGACGATAAGTCGCACGAAGTATTGGAACCCGGCGCATAAACCGACTCATATGCTACCGGCACACGGAACCTCTTCATTCAAATCGCAGCAATCGCGAGCCAATCGGCGACGGCGGCCAATTTCAGGCCTTCTTTGTGAACTGACCCTGTGTGGTTTTTGCTGTCGAGTTTTTCCAGCTCATTATCGGAAGGAACAGTAATAGACTTTCGTGCACGGTAGCAAACTGGCCGAGGATTTTCCATTTTATTTCTTTTCGTTTTCTGCGAATCAGCAAATGCAGAATTTGCATTTGCAAGCAATTTCGGATCTAGGAATGGGAGCACAGAACAGTGCGGTTCGGTGTGTGTGTGTGGCTGCAATTTGTAGTATACAGATTTGTTGGTGTCACCACCACCGCCAGGATGTGACACAGACACAAGCGCAACATTCTTGTTCGGTACAACTCTTGCCAGCGAGAGGAGGTGTTGGTTTGGCATCGTAGCGCTGGCTGTCGCGAATATTCCGATCTTTGGCAACCATCGGATCGCACACGGCGACGGCGGTTGTTCGAGCAGCGTAAATTAACGTGAGTCGTGTTATTTTGGCTTTATTTCGCAGCACCAGAAGCCGGGGAATCGAGCAGAGAGTGAGTGTGTGGAATAGTCGAACGAGGCGAGATCAGTTTCCGTGGTAACGTTGCTCGCGTCGTCGGTAGTGTGTGTGGCGAGCTGTGGTGTGCTGCGGAGTGTGTGCATCGTCGCCGCCTACCAGGAAGGGCGCGCTCTGGCGAGCAGAAGGGCCCCAAAAGCAGGAGCAGGAGCAAATCCACAGACGCCGAACGCCGCCGCCGCCGTCCGCCGCCAGCAGCAGCTGCAGCAGCAGCAGTGTGAACGGGAGGAAAGGAAAAAGAATCATCGCCGTCTCCGTCTTCGTCACGGACGCACCGGTTTGGCTTAATGTCTAGTGGTGAATTTCGTGACAGTTTCGTCGATCCCCCAGCCGCCAAAAAGCGGAAGCTGCCATCACCGACGCCGTCGTTGACTCAGCCGCCCGAGCAGCCGGAGCAGCCGCCGCTGCAGCAGCCGCCGCTTTCGTCATCGCCCTCGAGGAGTGAGTGCTCTGCACCATCATCGGCCGCAGCCGCTGCAGTAGTAGTAATGGCGACGTCCAATAACAATGGCTCAGCTCCCGTGCCGTGCGAGAACAATTCGAGCGGGGCCCAGGAAATCGACGAGGGCCTGTACTCGCGCCAGCTGTACGTCCTCGGGCACGATGCGATGCGTCGGATGGCCCGCTCCGACGTGCTAATTTCGGGCCTCGGCGGGCTCGGAGTGGAAGTGGCCAAGAACGTGATTCTCGGTGGAGTGAAGTCTGTCACCCTGCATGACACGGCGCTTTGCACCGTCGCGGATCTGTCGTCGCAGTTCTACCTGACCGCGGACGATGTGGCGAACGGGCGCAACCGGGCCGAGGCCAGCTGCCAGCAGCTGTCCGACCTCAACCACTACGTCCCGACCGTGGCCTACACGGGCGAGCTGACGGAGGAGTTTCTGCGGAAGTTCCGGGCCGTGGTGCTAACGCTGACTCCGCCCGCCGAGCAGCGCCGGATTGCGGAGATTGCCCATCGGCACAACATTGCGCTCATCACGGCCGACACGCGCGGCCTGTTTGCCCAGGTGTTCTGTGACTTTGGCACCGACTTTACCGTCTACGACCAGAACGGGGCCACCCCGGGGACGGCCATGGTGGCCAGTGTCACGAACGACCTCGAGAGCATCGTAACGTGCGTGGACGAAACCCGCCACGGGTTCGAGGATGGCGATTATGTTACCTTCACCGAGGTAAGTGTGCCCCGAGGGGGTAATGTGCCGGGGGACAGTGTATCGGGGGCATCGTGCGTTGTGTGTCGAATGTGTCGAATTTGTCGTGAAAATGTCGTTTTGGCCAGCGGAAAACAAGCGAAGCTAACGCAACCTTCGTACGCGCACGCATTCAGTGAGAAGGTGGTCGCAGAAGGCCGTGCATGCGTTTCTATGTGTACGTGCGTGCGTGCGTGCGTGTGTGTTGCTGGTGAAATTTTGTCGAGCCGCCCTCCAAACCGAGGCGAACTCCTCGCCGCGTTTTCGAGTGCGTGCGTGCGTGCGTGCGTTTGTGTGTACGCGGCGACGGGCGGGGAGTGTTTGTGCTCATGCTGCTTTCGTCATGACGATTAAAGTTATTTCAGTATCGATCAAAGGATGTGTCATGAGTCATAACGTTCGCCTTTTCCATGTACCACTGAGACAGTAGCCCAAGTGGAGCGATTTCGCTGTGCGCTGTGGCCTGAGAATGCCATACTTTCACAGTCTGTCCGACTTCGATTTAATGCATTCTAAAATTATGAACCCGACAAGCGAAAGACCCCAAATTCATCGCCACCGCTGGTGGCCACTGTGCGGTGGTGAAACTTTTACTTTCTTCCAACACACGCCAATGATTGGGTGTAACTTTGGTGTGCATTTTTTTGCTGGCTTTTGCTTCACGAATCCCATTTTCTCTTTGTTTTCATTGTTCGCTTCATTCGCTCGCGGGCTTCGTTTCGCGTGTATCGCGTTTTCCGCGTTTACATCACACCACCAGTCGAACGAGCGAGCAGAGTGTGTAGTGTGTATATATTTGCTTCACGAGACGAACTTCCGTGAAAAGCGCTGAACTCTCGCGATGCGGAGGTGCGACACGACGTCGTTGCTGTGGTGATTCACCCAGTGTACACCTCGCACTTGAGATCCGCACATTGCATTGCCTGCTTTGTGTCAAAAGTGGCTTTGCCGTTACGGCCGTCTGATGATGTTGCGAACAAAGCACCCTATCGGAGAACCGCCTCTCCAAAATCATACCAGCCATTGAGACCATAATCTGGTCTCAGGTTGCAAAGGATTCTAATCTAGTAGGCCTGGTGGTGGGGGCAAATCAAGCTTTTTTTAACCTTCAGTGTTATGCACAATGAAATGTGTCTTTACTCGCGTTTTAATCTCTAAACGTTTGACCTTTTCGCTGTGAACTGTTACGCATGGTACTGACTGGTAAATGGCTTAATTCAATTAGCATAAATCGATGCCAACACGATGTGAGTGTGAAGGGTTGTTGAATGATGATGAGTTTTAGATAATTTAGAATTGGTTCAAAGCGATCTAAAATGGTTTGATTGCATTTCCCCCTAGGTCGAAGGCATGACCGAGCTGAATGGCTGCGCACCGATGAAGATCAAGGTGCTCGGACCGTACACGTTCAGCATCGGCGACACGACGAAACTGAGCCCGTACGTGCGGGGCGGAATCGTGACGCAGGTGAAGATGTCGAAGCAGATGACGTTCAAGCCACTGGCGGAGGCCGAGAATGCGCCCGAATTCATTCTGTCCGATTTCGCCAAATGGGATCACCCGGCCAACACGCAGATCGCCTTCACCGTGCTCGGTCGCTACCAGGAGCGCCACGGCGGTCGGTTGCCGCGCCCCTGGAACGTGGCCGACGCAGCCGAGTTTGTCGAGCTGTGCAAAGAGCGCGCAAAGGAGCTTTCGCTGGAGGACCTAAACGAGCCGATGCTGACCACGTTCGCGAAGGTGTGCTCGGGTGACCTGTGCCCGATGAACGGTGCCATCGGTGGCATCACGGCGCAGGAGGTGATGAAGGCGTGCACCGGCAAGTTTACGCCCATCTACCAGTACTTCTGCCTGGACGCCGTCGAGTGCCTGCCGGAGGGCGCTGCGCTGACCGAGGAAGAGTGTGCCCCCGTCGGTTCCCGGTACGACGGCCAAATTGCGGTGTTTGGGCGCAAGTTCCAGGAGGTGTTGGGTGGCCTCAAGTACTTCATCGTCGGAGCCGGTGCTATCGGGTGCGAGCTGCTGAAGAACTTTGCCATGATCGGGGTGGCATCGCGCGGTGACGGTGAAATCTTCGTCACCGATATGGATCTGATCGAGAAGAGCAACCTCAACCGGCAGTTCCTGTTCCGGCCGCACGACGTGCAGCAGCCCAAGTCGAGGGTGGCCGCGCAGGTCGTGAAGCGCATGAACGCGGATATCAAGGTGACGGCACACGAGAACCGGGTCGGACCGGAGACGGAGCGATTCTACGACGACACGTTCTTTAACCGGCTCGACGGCGTTGCGAATGCGCTAGACAATATCGACGCCCGTATCTACATGGATCGGCGGTGCGTCTACTACCGCATACCGCTGCTGGAATCTGGCACACTCGGAACCCTGGGCAACACTCAGGTAAGACGGAGTCCATCTCCCCCCCAAAGAAAACCTGTTCTCCATGAGACACTGAACGTCGCTTTGTTAGTCGTCTTGATAAGTAACAGGCAGAGAATGCGAACCCATCAGGGTTCGCCCACCAATCAATGACTATCCTTCCGTTCCGTTGTGGAAGTGTCGTAGTATTATTTGTTGGTACAGAGGCTCCACACGGAGCAGCGAGGTGTGTGCAGTGGAATAACATAACCCGCCCTCCACCCTTCCCGCAGGTTGTTGTTCCGTTCCTGACCGAATCGTACAGCTCGTCGCAGGATCCGCCGGAGAAATCGATCCCGATCTGCACGCTGAAGAACTTCCCGAACGCCATCGAACACACGCTACAGTGGGCCCGGGACACGTTCGAAGGAATCTTCAAGCAGGCCGCCGAAAACGCCGCCCAGTACATTACCGATCCGACCTTCATCGAGCGCACACTGAAACTGCCCGGGGTCCAACCGCTAGAAGCGCTCGAATCGGTCAAGGTTAGTTGACCTGCGATGACGGTAGCTGGCGTTCTATGTGTGGCAGCGTGTTCTTAAAATGTCCCCCCTCTCGCTCCCCGTCCAACAGAAAGCGTTGATCGACGAGAGGCCGAAAAGCATTGAAGACTGCGTCAAATGGGCCCGGGTGCACTTCGAGGAGCAGTACTCGAACCAGATCCGTCAGCTGCTGTTCAACTTCCCGCCCGAACAAACCAGCTCGACTGGCCAACCGTTCTGGTCGGGCCCGAAGCGACTGCCACAGGCGATCGACTTCGATCCGGACAATGCGATGCACCTCGACTACGTGCACGCCACCGCCAACCTGAAGGCGCAAGTGTACGGCGTTCCGCAGCAGCGCAACCGGGACATGATTCGAAAGATTGTGATGATGGTGGAGGTGAGTGCGATCGTGGGCGCAAGCGTTAGAGTTTGGGATTTACCGTTGTTTCTTTCCCTCTCTCTCTGTGATAGGTACCGAAGTTTGTGCCACGTTCTGGGGTCAAGATTGCGGTCACGGATGCGGCCCTGCAAGCGGAAGAGAACGGCGGTGGTGGTGGTGGCGGTGGCCTCGGCATGGGTGGCGAGGATATGGATCCGGATCGGGTTAGCCGTTTGCAGCACGAGCTGGCCTCGCTGGGGCGACCCGATTTCACGATCACACCGCTCGAGTTCGAGAAGGACGATGACAACAACCTGCATATGGACTTTATCGTGGCCGCCTCGAATCTGCGCGCTGCCAACTACAAAATTCCACCGGCCGATCGGCACAAGTCGAAGCTGATCGCGGGCAAAATTATGCCGGCGATCGCTACCACCACCTCGCTCGTTGCAGGCTGTGCTTCGCTGGAGCTGTACAAGCTGGCTCAAGGGTAAGAGATAAAGAGGAGGAAGCGTTAGAATGGTTACGGATGGTGGTGACCGGTGATCGTGTGATGTCCCCGTTTCAGCTTCAACACGATGGAACGCTTCAAGAACGGGTTCCTCAACCTGGCGCTGCCTTTCTTTACCTTCTCCGAGCCGATCCAAGCGAAGAAGTCGACCTACTACGGCAAAGAGTGGACCCTGTGGGACCGGTTCGAGGTGAAGGGCGAGCTGACGCTGCAGGAGTTCCTCGATTACTTCGAGCGGGAGCACAAGCTCAAGATCACGATGCTGTCTCAGGGCGTCTGCATGCTGTACGCGTTCTTCATGACGAAGCAGAAGCAGCAGGAGCGCCTAAACCTGCCCATGTCCGAAGTCGTCCGGAAGGTGTCGAAGAAGAGTATCGAACCGCACGTCCGTGCGCTCGTGTTCGAGATCTGCTGCAACGATGACGCCGGCGAGGACGTCGAGGTGCCGTACGTGCGCTACGTGCTGCCCTAAACAGTGCTTCAGGAGCGTGTATGTGTGCATGGAGGGAAAACTGTGTGGACACATGCGCTGCGTACAAAGGGGGTCGTTTAAGAAACACATAGCAGGGGACCACAACGGCGGTTCCCCGGTGGATCGGTTACAGGGCAGGGTTTCATAATGAGCTGAGTAGGCAGCAGTAGGCGACGGCGACGCTCTCGTAGTGGCTTGCTGCGATTGACGAAATTGATTGCGAATTTAAATAACGGCAGACCGAGTAGGCCGAGCGATCCGCGGTTATGTTTGAGTTACTTTCCCGGGCCAACGCAGCACGACCGCGGGGACGTAGCCGTGGCTTACGAGGAGCAATCTTGGGTCTTGGGACCGGAAAGCGCGGGGATTTGGAAAAATCGGTTCGATTGTGTAACTGTGCGTCGTATGTGTTTCGAACAATGTGTCTGTGTGTGTGTCTCGCTTAGTATTTATTCGATTATATTGATATTTCTACTTCTCTTGCTGATAATGAGATAGAGATGAGCCCCCGCGCCCCCGCGAAGAAGAAACATTTAGGAGAATAAAAACAATCTATACACCAACAACGGGCGCACCAACCAATAATGGACACCCCGGACACCCCGATGCCGATGATGATGATACCCGACGGATTAACGAATACCGAAAAAGCGAAGCTTTTCATTATTATTACACTATTCTTTTCGTTTCTGTTTTTTTAGCTATTTTACGCGATTATGGTTAGAAATTTGACTACAATAAACGAAATCTAGCGACTAGAGAGAGGGAGTCGGAGGAGAATTTAGTCAATAACCTGTAGTGTGTAGCCACCGCGCACCACGCCACGGAGAACCGGTAACAGAGAGAGTGTGTTTTGGGGTGACGCAATGGCGGTATAGCGGACACAGAGTGTCGTCCGTACCGTGTGCGCCTAGGTGTTGTGTTTGTAGAGAGCTAGGTTTAGAAGGCACCCCGGATTTCCCGATAGCTTCCTTGACGCGCACTGGTCCGCCCCCTGCCGTTTGCCGGAAGCCACGGAGTTTGTGCAAATAAATCACCTTTTATGATGCTTTTTTCATTTGCCTCTTCGGTCGCTGTTTGAGATGCGCTCCGGGGCTCCTCGGGGCCGTGCAATTATCTCTCCACTGAGCAGCAGCAGCAGACGGGGTGTCGGTAGAAACACAAGAGTTATGCATATTTCCGAAAGACTTGTCCGTTTGCGTCTTAGATTCTCCCCACACTGACTCTCCCCATTCGCCCCACGAAAACGAAAAGAAGCGGCCGGCACGACACGAAGCATGAATCGCATTAAAACAATAGCTAAGCTAAGATTCTATGATAATATATCCAATGTGCATGACGGACGATGAGAATGAGTGAAATAAATTCAATATATTTTAATTGAAAGCATAAAACCCGTGCCTACATTTTGTATGTTCACCGTCCGTTATCCGAATCGGCAATCGCGCCTACGAGTATCAACGAGCGCCGTCGTCGTCCGAGAATGGCGTCGGGAAACGACGCCGAACTCGACCGACGGCAATTTTTGTGTTCAATCGCCAAAACTGGCCATTTCTACCAGGGTACAAGGTCGCTGGTAGAGGTAGTATTCCAGCGAAACCGAAGCGGCATACGATCGTGCCGAGCGCTGTCGATCGGAGCGAGCGCGATGAGATGCTACCTCCATCAGCGATCTCGTGCCCTGGTAGAAATGGCTAGTTTTGGCGATTGAACACAAAATTTGCCGTCGGTCGAGTTTGGCCGCAACGATTCTCGTTCTCGAACGGCATTTTTGACATTTTGGACATTTTAAAGTGCATTTTGGAGTGCATTTTGAAGTGCATTTTGAACATCGGTTTCGGAACGATTGCGACCCGACAATAAAACAACGAGATTGTTTATGTTTCCCATTAAAATGTATTCAATTAATTTCACTTTCTTTCGCATCGGATCTCGGAGCATCATAACAGCCGAGACCCCACAAGCCGCCCGCAGTTGAATTTCCGAAAAAAAAAGTTAACCAGCGCGCGGCCATTTTTCGTACTCGCTCCCTTTATCTTTATTGGGCGCAATTTGCAGTGCGTACATTTAACGGAGCCCAAACCTTGCCCCGTTTCGACAGTTTGGACAGATTTTCGTTCGCACCACTCGCCCCCGCCACCCAAGTAATCCACATTCTGGGGTGAGTGTTTTAAAGTGTGTTTATTTATGCGCTTTGCCTAGTAACTACTTTGTAAGATCCCTGGGACTGAGTGTGTGCGTGTGCGATCGACGTCGCGCGAGTCGATCGTGGAACCCGATCCGGGAACCAAGTCTCCAGTCGGAATCGGCAGCGCGATTGTTGCACTGACTAATCGCGGGTGTTAATATGGTGGCCGTCGGAGGCTCCTCCGCCTAGATGCCCATCAATCTGTGTTCTTTCGCCATCATTACAACGAACAACGCGTGTAGTAAAACCTGGTAGTGTCTGGCGAGCGAGTTAGTGATCTGTTTTCCGATGATCGATGATGACACTGCGCCTTGTGTAATCATCACTTGTTGGAGCCGTGTAATGTGCGCCAGGGTCCGCCTGGTCACAAAACTATCACTTCCGCTGACGAATTGCGTGATATCGGAGATTTGAGCTTGATAACGTGCGGCGAGTGCGTATCGTGAGTTCAAAAAGTTATCTAGCTATGTGCGTTCGCTAGGCCAAGCTTGGTCCAGGGCATTTCTTTATGCGGCAACAATGTTGCACCGTGACGCGTTATTTAAATAAACATCACCCGGCCGCCGCGGTGAAGCCATTTGTGCCGATCGATGCACAAATCTCCGAGTGCTGTGATGTTTGCTAAGCGACAGCAACAAAGATTAACTGTGTTAGGGCTCATCTGGCTCGGGTTGGGAGCGAACGAAGGAACGTGCCGTTCCGGGCCGATATCTGCCTTCAATCCGCTGCGCCGTGGCCTTCAGTGTGACTCAGAGCATCGCCCGAACATGTGTATTAGTCAACAAGTTCGAACTGTGGCGGTTTCTATTCCGAGTACCCGCTCCAGCAGAATGAAACCGGGGATAATATGTCCCCGGTTCCGCGCTTGGAAAATGATAAAACAAAAAAAGACCGCTGATAACGGGGCGGGGGGCAACCCAAAACACCGCGAAGCGGGAAGGGAAATCGCACGGTTCGGTTATCTTTTATCGCGATCGCGATGTGTCTAACCCCGGACACGACGGCTTCCGCGGCCGCGGCTTGGAGAGGGCTTCAACAAGCTGCCAATCGCGATTGTCACCGTTGGGCAATATCTTGTGCCGCATGGATAACGGAATTCGGCCGACGGCGGAGCGCACCGAACCAGGAAGAAACAGGTGCGAAGTTATCATTCTGCAAACCATTGCGCATGATAACCTCGGAACGTCGGTTTTCGGGGGTTCACAACCCTCTGACCGCCGCTCAGTCGGTCGCTAGCGTTCAACCACGGCACATATCCCGCGATCCTTGTTGGCTTCGTAGTGTAATCTAAAATTTAAAAAACACTTTGCACATTGTTTGTCCCTTATCGGTCCGTCAAACAGCTGAATTTCCTAACGGGTACGAGAAAACAATCTCCTCTAAACACGACACGCCGATAAGCGTCCCGCCTTTTGCTTGTGGCTTAGGACGAACGGTCCCACATCATTACCTGGCATCGCATGGGTCCGTTCCCTGATTCAAAGGGCACTCCCGGTCCGGGTAATGGCCAAACAACTCGCCCAGTCTTTGACAAGCGAGCGGAAGTAAACGAGATAAACATATGCAAGTGTGTGCTGTGCCAAATGCGTCATATTTTTAAATCGCCATTTTATTCATATCGAAGTAGGCAGTGAACAACTCCACATCGCATCGCCTGCTGCTGCGTGCGCTCCTCCTTGCTGCGATGTGCGGGAACGTGTAATTGTCAAAATCAACTGGCGCCTTCACAGTGAACAAGTCAGACTCGGTCGTCCTAAAAGGAAACTTCCTCCGTGCAAAACTCCGTGTGGTACAGTGGCCAGGCACGATCCGATAAGATGGATATGGACCGGCTTAAGTGTAAACGCTGTGGAAAGTATCCCGAAGGTGACGTCCTGGAGTGTGCGACGAAGGCACACATTGTTTGCGTTTCGTGTACGGGGCCCTCAAAATCGCCGCTCTGCGTGGTAAGTGGCGAAGACACAGCCTACCAACGAGGGTTGCTAACACCCGCAGCCTGCTTTATCCCGTCCGCAGTGTGGTGCGAAGCTGAACGCTCAGCGCCGGATGAACCCAATCGAGCAGTTGCTGCAGCAATCCAAAAGTGCCTGCCGGTACGAGGACCACGGATGTACCTGGAAGTTTACGGCGTCGGAAATGGAGGCACACGCCGGGGAGTGCAAGTTCCGGCCGTACCGGTGCATCGCGTCCACCCTGAATGTGCTCCAGTGTGAGTGGATTGGGCTGCAGCACCAGATCGAACAGCACCTGGTCGAGGGGCACAAGGAGCTGGGGCCAGTCTTCCGCTTCCGCCAGTCCACGTCGCTGGTGTTCCGGGAGACGATGTCGCTGGGCGGCGTGAAGCTGGTCGACGCGTTCAGTAAAAACTTTTTGTTTCACTTCTTTTCCGACGTTGAGAATGCCACTCTCAGCTTCATCATGATCTACTTTGGGCGCCGCGAGGAAGCGGATCAGTACTGCTTCGAGCTCGAGCTACGCTCCGTGCCGACCGTGACCCCCGCGGACGACGAAGGCACGGCGGAGGATGGGTCGCCCGCAGCGGACGGGCTCGTGCGGAGCGTTAAATTTGTGGAGCGCTGCTACTCAGACGCCGAGAATTTGGCCGAATTGATCGACGACGAGCGATGTGTGGCCCTTTCGCATCGCCAGGTGCGCAACTATCTGCACCGGGGCAAACTGTACTTTAACTTCTGGGTCCGCCGGGTAGATTCGGTGCGGGGCGATCGTACCGTGTCGGAGTCGTCCGATTCATCGCAGGCAGTGCCGGCAACGAAAGGCAAACCGCGGCCTCCGCCACTGAAGTTTGCCAATAAGGGTAAAGTGGCCGCCAATACCAAGCGATCCGGGGGTGGCGCTGCTCCTGCTGCTCCTTCTGGAAGCTCCTCCTCGTCGTCCGGCTCAACGGCCAGTGTGAAGGCGGGTGATACGGGCGGCTCATCGGCCGTGCCGAGTTCGAACGTGTCCCGTTCACCATCGTCCGCCTCGACGATTACGGTCTGTTCGGAGCACCACTCGGCGGCGGCGACGGCGGGACAAACCGTGACGGGTGTCAGTGCCAACTCGTCCTCGTCGATCAATCGGGTGATCGTCACGGGGCACTACTCGCCGTTCGAGCGCCCCGAACACAGCCCGCTGACGACGCCCTCCATCAACAAGCACGATGTGGTAAGTGGCGGGCAACGTGGCCGCGGCCGTGGTGTCCGTGGCTGCTGGATACCCTAAAGATCGCCCGCTTGTCGTCTTCGTCCCGTGTTCCGTGTTTCCGCTTTGTGCCGTCGCTGCTTTCCGTGTCCGAATCTCCTGTTCCGATCCGTGTTCCTGTTCAATATCCGGTCCCATCCCCTTATCTAGCCTCCGACCTGGGCCGTTTCGCATACGCACACGACGCACCGCACCACGCAGCAGCGTACCGAGTACCTGCGGATGTACAGCCAGGATGCCGTGCAGCAGCAGCAACAGCAGAGCCGGAAGCGCGTGCCTTGGGCGGACTGCACACACACGGGCAGCGTCTGCAAGGAGTACACGGCCCCGTACAAGGCGAACGACGACCGGGGCTACCTGATGAAGCACCCGACCAGCTGCCTCGCGAAGCCCCAGCAACGACGGTGACCCCCGCTGGTCATTGGTCATCGTAACGCAAGAAATAAAAAACTGAGTCACAGAGTTTCACTAAATTAAAGTTCCTGCTCCGTCTTCCGGAATCAAGGAATACATTATTGCACGGGGGCTACGGGGTGGCCACTAGCGCCAGCACCGCTAGGAGTAGCACCGAAAGCAGCGTCCGTTGGGCGTCGCCGTGCCTTCGGTGCAGCGTGGCCGACGCCGGGCTCGTACCGATCGGTTCGTTCTGCGGTGAATCACCATCCGCAGCGCCGCCGTCCTCGCCGCCGCCAAGATCGTTCTGGACCTGGCGCTCGTTCTGGCACTTCATCCACCGCGTGGCCGACGGTTTCTGGTCGTGCGCCACGCTCATCCGCATATCGTTAAACCGCCAGTAGCCGAGTCCCTTGAAGAAGTACGTCTTGCCGTCGCGGTACTGGAGCGCCGCGTCTATCCCGTAACCGATTCCTTTCCAGATGGACATATCGCGCGGGTAGTCCAGCTCGACCTGGTTCGTGTCCTCATCGAACCTGCAAATCGAGAAATGTTAGCAAATGCCGTGTGCTTTTCGTTCGGTCGCCTCGTACCTCCAGTAGAGTCGGCCACTGTACAGGTAGGTCCGGTTGTTATGCGTCCACACGAGCGCAGAATCTATCCGCTCGATGCTCTCCGGCAGCCCGAGGTCGGTCAGCGGTCGCGGATAGCCCGGCTCCAGATACTGCGAGTTGAACACAAAGTATTCCCTTCCTACGGAGAGAGAGCGAAGAGTTACGACAGCTTTAAAACACGCGGCCCGCGGGTTCGGCCGTCCGTTGGAGGCTTACCGATGAAGAAGATAATTTTCTGGTACTTGTTCTCGTAGACGGTGTCGATGTGGTCGAAGCCGTCCGGCAAACCGAAGAACATCCGGTGGATCTCGATCGGTTTCGGGCGGTGCAGGTCGTTCTCGTTCATGCGCCACAGCCAGCGGTCCTTGAACACGAACAGCTCGTTCCGAATCATCGTGACCGCGTCGAAGCTCGTATTGCACGCGTTCGGATAGAGTGGCTTCACCCCTGGGCGATGCTGATACGGCCGGCGGGTGGTACTGGTGGTGCTCGTCGTAGGATGATGATGATGTGGCCGGTGATGCTGCCGGTGGCGGGTCGTCGTTGGCTCGCTGGTTGTGGTACTCACGGACGTCGTCGTTGTCGTGGTGTGATGTCGCTGAGGATGCCGATTGTTGTGCGTCGATGAGGTTGGCCGTGCCGGATGTGGGAAGTACTCGCGCGACCGGGGCGCTTCCGTGGTCGTCGTCTGGGGCATCTGGGGCCGCCCGGCACCACCGAAATCTTCCCACGGATGGCCCGCGACCTCCTTCCGCGGGTAGTGTGGCCGTGTGGTCGGTCGAGGTGGAGGCGCTGGCGTCGTCGTGGTGGTGGTCGTCGTCGTGCTCTGCGTCGGGCGTTCCGGGTTCTTGCCGTAAATCTTCTTCCGCGGACCGTAGATCGACTCGATGCCTAGTCGATCGTCCTCCGGGATCGTGTCCTTGCCACGGTACGAAATGTGGTGCCACGGGAACATGATGGCGTCCTGCTGCGACGAGTGCCCCAAGCCCAGCGAGTGCCCGAACTCGTGGACGGCCACATCAAACAGGCGGGTACCTACGGTGGAAGGGAGCGTGTCCTTATTAAGTACATGCGTTACACGGGCGCTCAAGCGGCGTTCTCGTACTTACCTTCCGCGTCGAGTGGTTCGTTGAGAAGCCAGGTTTCCTCCTCGTCGAAGTGAGCATCGCCACCGATGCCGGTGCCGGGGTAGAACGCGTGGGCCAGGATCTTGCCCGCCCCGTCGAAGCTGTACCCGTCGCCGTGGAACTTGCGCGCAAAAAGCACCTGAATGTCGGCCTCGCTACTGTACACCTCCCGGAAGTTGATGTTGGCGTGCTGGGACCAAAGGTCGAGCGCTTCGTGCAGAATGCGCCGCACTTGGCCCGCGTCCAGCTGGGCCATCGATTGATTGACCAAACTGGAAGTAGAAAAAAAACGGAACGGCACTTTAGAACAGCGCTGTTTGATGGTGAAGATAAATAAGAGAGAGTCTGGGTCGGTGGGTCCATGGTGGAAGTTTCCGGTCCATTGAAGACGGATGACTGATGGGCGCTGCGCGGGAATGCAAATTCACTTTGCCGTCATTAATGTGTCAGGGTGCAACGGAGCGCGCTCCGGTCCTCGGTCGTCGGTGCGCAGTCCGCAGGAAGTGCAATTCTCGCGTGATAGATGGTGTAGCGCACCGACCGAGGACGACGACGACGACGACGGATGGCGCTTGCACCGTGGTGATGAACTTAATTTTCTTTGACGTTAAACTTTCATCAACGTTTCTCATTTCCGTGCCCGTTAACCCGGTTTCGTTGGCGTCCGTTTTCTGTTGGCTCATCTCCCTCTCGGAGCCACTCGGATGGATTCGCGGTGACGGACAAACGGAACTCTACTTCGAAGTGACGAAGTACAGAACACAGTTTTCGACGGTTTGAAGGCAGAGATTGTAGAGATATTTTAGAGGTTTGTTCAGTTTCAAAGCACCTGGACATAATTTTTATTGTACTTCATTTTTTTGCTCCTTGCCAATCCTTTTCTGGCTCTCTAAAACCTTTTTCTTCAAATACTACTGTAGCTAAAAAATGGTGTCTAGACTATAAAAAGTATCAAGAAATCCACAAATCCGGTCAGAAACACTGAAAACCATGTTAGAAACGGTAAAAACTACTGTAACAACTTACAAAAAGTCAATAAAAATGATTGCTGAACTCTTTATTCTAAACTACGTAAAATGTGTTGCGTAAACCGAGAAAGAAATTGAAAACGGAACATTTGCAACGATTAGCGGAAAAAATTGTGACAATTTGTCGTGAAATACGTGGTTGTACCACGTTATATCGAACTTGTACCAGGGGAACATGTGAGTACTCGATCGGCATGGGTAGCGCCAATTTGAGCTTTTAGAACAACGTGGTGGAGCTTTTGAAGCTTTTCGGATCATTTAGTACAGCCCTTTGAAATTTAGTACTTTTCGAGATGTTCAAAAATGTTTTGTTATACGACTTGTTGAATTTACTCTCGCAATAATCATCTCTAATCTATTCACTCGAGAGCGTTACGTTTCCCGTTCGTTGCTGGTCACAGTAGTAAAGCTGTCGTCATTTGTCGGCTGAGTATTACGGACGAGGTATGGCTTAAAGCTCCACAAATTAGCAGGCGCTGCCCGCGGTGTAAGTGACGCCGAACCACCGACGTTTGGGGCCCGCCCTGAACCCGTCATTCCGACCCAATGGCAACAGATGATACATTTCACCTTTTTAATGGGGGCGCTTTTCTACAAATGGTCGCCAGGTGTCCCGCGGGGACTCCTGGACCTGAGTCCCCAAACTGAGCGAAAGAAAATCTGATGGCACACTCCCGGCACGTATTCCGGAGGGTTGTAATTGAAAATTAACAAAATTATTATGCTCATTTCGCTCGTTCGCTCTGGCGCTCGCGGTCACGTACACAGGCCGCGGCCGACCAGCCGGCGGTTTATGGTCCCATTTTCTTTTTGCTTTCCAGCCAACGACCCCGCCGCCGAAGTGCGGATGAGTGCCATTTAAGCGAGGACGCGCGCGTTGGCGGCAGGAAATGTTTTACGACGTTTGGCGAGTGTACCGTGCTGAGCCGGGCGGCCAGTGCCAATTCATTTTCTGTGTGGCCCCCATAGCGCAGCGCAGCGAATGCAATTGCAATTAATGTCCTCGAGCCTACTCGGCTCAGCGGGGAATCGGTGGTGGTGTCAGCGCCGTAGTCGAGTAGGCTGCGCGGACCAATCGCACACCGAGCGCGCTCTGACAGTCGACACTCAGTCAGTCAGTCAGCCATTCCGTTCGGGGAATGGAAAAATCGTTTCATTTCCGCTACAAATTGGATCGCTTCCGGTATTTCGCCCCGGGGCCTCGTCGTTTACTCCCGTTTGTGAACGGACGCGGGGCGGCGCACAAACTACACAGGTAAGAGAGGCAGCGTGCCGTCTGGACCGCCGGATGCAGAAATTGGATAACGTCGTAAAAGTTGATCAAATCTCGCTTTCTGGCCCAGCAGCGCTAACAGCAGCACCAGCGGCAGCAGAAAATGATGGCCCCCAGAGCTCCGGCAGCCGAGCCTGAAGAAAAGCTACTCGCCTGCGTCCCCGTAAGGGAGATCCGGTAAGCCCGGGGTCCGGGCAGAAAGGTTGCGTGGTCCTCACAGCACACAACCACACTACACTTTCATTAGCCCAACGCGGGTGTCCACAGTGGCGGTGAGTGAGCGAGACAGAGCGATCGTGTGTTGCCAAAAGGACACGACACGGGCGTCCGTTCCTGGCGCACACCGAGAGCCGGAGTTTTGCAGTATTTTAATTCAGTAAATTTTAATTACATTCATTTATGACATGATACACGTCGCCCTTGTTGGAGCACCCCCCGTCTGGGCTAGTGCTGCTCCCGTCGTCGCCATCATCATCACCCCGTCGGGACCATCGCTCCCTAGGTTCAGCGCGGAATCCAGGACGAACCTCCAGCTTTACATTTTGTCAACCGGAAGGTAGCTCTACACGCTAACGCTCGGCCGGCCAAATGGACACACACATACGTGTCGGCGTCGTGTTCACAAAAATGGCCACCACCCCCTGGCCCGGGTGTGAGTCTGTGTAGCCACTAGAAGGGAACGCCAAAGTTTGATCCCGGTGTCCCCGCCCGTCAACGCCATTTGCATGTTTATCGAAAACTGTACCCTCGGTGACTTGTCCGGAGGACGATAGTTTGGTGCCCGGCGGGTCGGGAGCCGAGGTCTGGCTATCAGCAGTAACACCTCTACCTCACACGGGCGCCCCCTCAACTTGTGCGAAGGCTGATCCGCGCGCTCTGATGGGTGCGAAGAGGCTTAAAACCCGTCAATGGGAGAAGTTTTCGGGACATTGTGTTGTCCCCGGGATGGCTGCTAATTTTGTGATAAACGATTATGAGATGAGGGGGTATGTCCTCGACGGTGGCGCGCACGGTGTTCGAAGGCGAGGTGCGATATTTAAGTGCTCCCCCTTTTTGGTACACAGTTTGACGGATAGAGGGCGGTGGTGTAAAGTTTGTGAATAATATGTTTTACCCAAAACAAAGCAGGCCTCGGGGCCGCCCGGGGGATAATTGAATTGAAAGCGAACCACGAAAAATCCCTGCGACCCGACTCGGCGCCCTTTGCCTAGTGTGTCCCTGTGCGGTTATAAGCGCCAAACGGTGCACTTTAAACCGGTGGGCCTTTGGTTCGATTTGTATGCATTTCCAGTACAATGTGGTCTACCAAAACCACCCATAGGTTTAGAATTTCGGGCGCCACGTTGCGCGAGTCCGATAGGAACCCCTACTGGTGGCGGAGGGTACGATCCTCCGGCCCGTCCGGATTATGTGTACCGAGTACGGCCCCGCCCGGTGGGGTCGCACGGGCGTTGAACGGAAAACAGTGATAACATTTTCAGCGTTTTCCCAGCACCGGGGTGCCGCTCGAATGGGCGGCCATTTGTGCGGGGTAACATCCCAAATGTTTGAAATGGCCAGCCGACAGATGGTGAGGCTGCGTTTCGACGCGTTTTCACAGGGCTCGCGAATCCTGGGTGCTCGTGCGCGAACAAAAGCCCGCGCCGCGCTGATCTCTGGAGTCCCGACGGGGCCGACACAGGTGAATGGGCGCGATGCAACTTTCTCTTGCGTGTGCATTTTTTTACGCCCACCCCCGGTAGCCCTCGGCACTCGGTGGCACCTTTGCTGACCCTGACTGGGGCCTATCATCATCGTTCGGTGCACCGAGCAGGACTTTTCCATACTGAGTGTGGTGGTGCTTGACTTCTACGTGCCCTAGCTCTCCGAAACCCGAGCCGAGGATTGTGTGTGTAAGCTCAGGTGACCCGCGGAACGTGTGTTTGGAAAGAAGAATTCAACGACTCAAGGGTCTGTTAATTTCCATGCCTTTAATCTTCATTTAATGGAACAATAAAATTAGAAGTAAGTCACTCACGGGACATGCCAGCCCATAATTGACGTCCTTTAGACCCCCAATGGGCGAGGTGAATCCTAACAGTATTTCCATAATCCCATTCGCCCATTTATGTGGGAATGTATGAACCACCCAAAAGGGCGCACGACGGTGGATCATAAACCGTGGCGCGTAAAGAGTGTGCACTTTTATTCTACTACTTTCGGTTAAACACACACATAGCATCCGGCCACCATCCTGAGTGAGACCGTTCCAGCCGACCGTTGAATTTGAATTTATTGAGTTTACTGCAAAATTATACGAATTATGCATGCACAATGGCAATAAAAGTCGTCGCCGAGCTCTTGTTGTCGCCGGAGTCGTCGTCGTCCTGGTTGTTGCCGTAGGCCATTTTTTGCCCCCCTTACGGCCAGCCAGCACGAAGGATGCACTACTCTTCTTCACACGGACGAGCACGAGCAAGCGGACAAGGAGCGGATGTCTTTAAGAGGCGATGGATGGGATGGAACGCGGGGGGTACTTTTGTTCCGCCACCAGAAGGGAGTCTGCCAGACACAAATAAAACTCGGTCTCGTCCCTCGTCGTTTGCGTCGGGTGCCGGCCGGGTTTGGCCGCCCGTTTCGTCCTTTAAAAATCGATCTATGGCTTGTTGTGCCGCCTTATAAGGCAGCCCCCCTTCCGGGGGCGGCCCCCGAGGCCGATCGATCGAGTCGAGAAAAACAAACAAGACACATTTGTTGGCAATTTGTTAAATATATATTTTCTCCTCATCGTCGTCGTCGTCGTCGTCTGCCGGCCGGAGTGTCGGCTTTTTTGCGCGCTCCCTTACCTAAAAAGTACCAAAGGACATTCCGGGTCCCACACTCGACACTCGACGGCTCGACCCTTCAGGGAGGGGCGGCCACTTTCTTATCGTTTCGGGCGAATCTCGATCCTCGAGGCCGTATCTCCGGGGGTCGCCGTCATTTGGCGTCGTTCGCTTATTGGCACCAGAAAAACACAAAACAAACCTAGAGAGCTCCCTAATGGCGCTCCACGCGGGCTGTTATTATTGACTGGGAGTGACCGCGTCGTGATGGGACAAACGGAACTACACAAGTTTCTTGGCACCACTGCGCCCCGTCGGTTTTGGGGTTTCTTTGTCTGTCTGGGAGATGGCCATGATGGCCGTCATGGTGCGTCGCCCAATGATGGCAATAATAATCGGATAAATGTCGGCGATGCCCCGTGTGCCGGCCAAGCCGGTGCACTTAAGACCCTTTTGCGGTCTGTTTTCAGTCACAACACAGCCCGGTTTTCATCTCGCTCCTTTCTTGGATTTCATCAATTCTTGAACTGGTCGGTAGATTTGGAACACTAGAGTTCTATCTCCGGGAACACTAGAGTTCTATCCCGGTTCTATCACCGGGTCTCGAAAGGATGGATCGATTTTACGGACGCGCTCCCCATCGATCCATTTGCTAGAAACAAACCATTGACGTTTGGGGTTAACCAAAAAGTTCCCAAGCCTGCTTGGATCGCCCAGTGGTGGTGGAGTCCTCCCAGAGCAAAGGCATCCAAGAGTCCTTTGGAAAAAGTTACCGCTTCAGAAGCCTATCATTTGACAGTTGACAATCAGAACCAACCGCATATTTTTGGTCCAGAAACAATGGGAACTACTACCCGAAAACCTTAAAACTCGTGAACAAAGCGACCATCCTTCGGGCTAGTGGCCCCCGGACAGGTGTGGCCGCAAAGTGCATTTCCCAAAAACCGACCCAATCGCCTTCCAATCGACGAAAGCGATTGGCAAAGCGGGATCAGATCGGACCGATCGGAAAATTAAAGAACGCCAAAGAAATAGATTGCGTTTCGGTTTGTTTTTTTCGAACGCCTGGCCAACATCCGGCACCTTCTCTCTCCCTCTCGTAGATGGTGATTGGCGCCCGCGGTTTTGTCGAATCGACCACCACAGCAAACCACCGGTCAGTTTTGGGAAATGAGAGGAGCAGCTCCAGCCCGCAGCTTCTCAGCAGAAAAGTGGTCCCCAGGTGGAAATGGTCGCGAGTTGGTTGCCGGCGATGTAATGGTGTAAGATTATTGGTCATTATCAAAGTGCTTGCCGCCGCCTTGCCGCTGCACACACCCTCGAGATTGGCACGTTTTTGCCAAGGTGCACCACCACCACCAGGTGCTGATGCAATTTCCCATTTTCCGCCGTGTTTTTTTTTGTTAGCCAACCGATTCGATTTGTTGGTCAGTCACACATGGGAAGCGAATTCTACGGAACCTCCGTTTCTCGATTTGGACCCCCAAAAAAAAAAGGCGGATGGCGGAAGATATCCCATCAGATACACGGAGTGGAGATTCGCGTAGTCCGTCCGTACGGACGTTTGATTGGATCCACCAACGGTGACGACGTTCGATATTCTGTGCCCCAAACCCCGCCGAAAGGATTACGTTCGACGTGCCCGACGATTTCCCAACGACGTC
>NC_069144.1:12612280-12677280 GCF_943734635.1 Anopheles cruzii | reverse complement strand
ATAATTTATGAGCCTCTGGGAGTGCCTTGCTTGCGGCGCGATCGCGCGGAAGTCCGAGATTGAGAAGCCGTTGGGGCGTCGTGTCGTGTGAGCGGTGAGTTGGAAAGAATGGTGAAATGAGGTTTTTTCTTGGTCCCGGAGGTCCCACGGGACGGGGGAGACACGCTAAAAAGGATCATTGAAAAGTTCGCATTTCCCTTTCGCCCCCTCGGAAGCAAATCACAGAGCCCGAGTTGACCGAGGGAAATCAATTTAATTCCGGAGCTGGCCGGAGTTGCTCTCGCTCGCTCTGTTTGCTGGCAATTAAAAGCACGACCATGGCCAGTGTGTGTGTGTGTGTGTGTGATCCGGTCCGGAACTCCGGAGTCGTGTTCCGAGACGGCGAATGGCTTCGGTGATGTTGCTTTTCGGTAAACCAGGCTAGAGAAAAACTTAATGGAACATGGCACATAAATTTTCCCCGTATTGATTCTTCACCGGCCGGAGACAAGAACCATCGATGTGACAAGAAATCAAATAATATAACCTTGACGACGACAACGACGACGATGGCGATGGCGAAACGTTCCGCTATGTGAAGGTAATTAAAGGCTCGCTTTTTCGGCGCGGAAAAGTGCGTGACAAACGCAGGAAGTCGCCGGCGGCGAAGAAAGAAGGAATCGGCGAACCGCGCGCGCGCGGACTGATAAAGTGGTGAAGTGTCACGCGGGCCATTAAATAGCAACACTCGAACGCCATACAGCTCGCGCTCTCGTCCCGGGCCCGGGAGGGCTCTGTTGCTCGTCGTTCGTCGGGGCGGTGACAATGAACGGAGTCATTTTTCACTCCCCACTGGGCGAAAACGAAAAAAGCATTCCGTCACTCGGCGGCGGCTTTGGGGGCGCGAGTGGCAGCGGTGGGGCATTTTCTTTTCCGTTAGCTCCAGTTTCCGCAAAAGAAATGGCGAACCGAACCGAACAAGTTTCGCCGGAAGTACAACCCGGGCAAACATTGACAAAAGGATTTAAAGCGTTTGCGCTGGCGGAAACGGTTCGGACCGAAGTTCGGGGCACGCGATTAGAAGGAGCATGTTTGTGGGGGTGTGTGTGACGGCTGCGGGGGCGGCGTGGCGTGGCGCCCCGCCGGCGACAGGCGAAAGTGAAAACCCATAAACCAGAATTAATTGGGCGTTCAACGAGCGGCACACACCCGCCCTGAAACTATGTGATGCTGCTGGCTGGCTGGCTGGCTGGAACGTTTTTCTTCCGACGACGGAATTTCAATGCGGCCACCAAGCCAGGCCAGGCCAAGAAAAAGAAACTGAAGCGAGCAAGATTAGAGTCAACAAACTGAATCCTGTGGGATGATGATTGTTGCTTTTTGCTGTTGCGCCATTTCGTGGCTAATTTCTGTGGCCCTTCTCTCGGGGGGAGGCGATTGCGGATCAAGCTCACGGCTCACGATATTGTGTCACACACACACACAGCAGCAGTTAGCCGTAGATATTTACCTGAAACGGAACGAAAAGAGAGAGAGAGAAAACACCAATGAGCGATAAGAAAATGCTGAAGTCCATTTGTCGCGTGAAAGATTTATTGCCGGATGCCGTTCTTCGAGGAGCGCACTTCGCATTAGCGTTATAGTGACCCCCTCCAGCACGGTGCGCTTGAGTGGAGTGAAGTCCGTGGAAAAAGTCACCTTAAAGCCAGGCGCTAGGACCAGCAGTTGGCAAATAAAAAACCCACCGAAGGCGGAAGCCCCGGGCATAAGTTAACGACTAGTCTGCGGTCCGTCAAAACTTCGCCGGACGCCACCGTAATGCTCTCTCTCTCGCTCGGTCGTAAAACCAGGCGAGGCTAAGAAAAACGGGAAATTCAGAGATTTTATTGCTCCCGGTCCGGTCCGTCCGTCCGTGGCGAGAAACCCGGAAACCCGGGCATCGATCGGGATCATTGGAACCGCGCTGCGTCGGTGTGTCATAAAATCACGACGTCGACGCCGTGTCCGCAGCCAGAGAAATTTGGATTCCTTTCTCGTTCCGACGGGTGTGCCGGGATCTTAACACGGCCAAGAATCCGACCGGAAGGTTTACGTCTTTCGATATGCAGCAGCACTCAACCCCCCGTCATTCGGAGTTATGAGTTTCGACTGGACTCGGGTTCGGGGGGTTTACGACCAGCGCAAGGTTCGGCTTTTTTGCTGGACATTTCATCAACTTCGATTTTCCCAAGCTGGGACTGCAGTCCGCTCGGTTGATGGTTGATCCTCTCTCCGCTCTCGAAAAGAAGAAGAAAACGAAAGGAGGACCACTTGTAACGTGTTTGACGGTCATCCATCGGACGTCCCGTGCGCGCGGTGGTCGACATTGATTTATTGACTTTGGGAAGAGTAATGAACGGTGGCGAGATGGTGAGGGGCACGGCACGGCAGATACGGCGGTCGCCTTTGTCTCTCGCCGTGCCGCGGGATATCGGAAGCTCTATCGACCGAAGCGAAGCGGACCGATCACGCGGAAAGCGTCTTCTATTCGACACACGTCCTCCTCGGTTCCCGGGAGGATGTCATCTTTTTCCATTAATGCACACACACAAAAGGACACAAAGAACCTTGCGCCATTTATGCACCTTATGCTGCTGCTGCCGCTGCTGAGAGGAGTCGTCAGGCGCTAAGTATGGCCCCTTTGTTCGCCGACGACGATGCACCGTGTGATGGACAGTGCGCCCGTCCCAGCGCGTTGCATCTCGGGGCGTTGGGCGAAAATATGGAAAATCATTGCTTGGGGGTCTCATTTTTCACCCTTCGAACTTCACCGTGCCGTGCCGTGTGTATTGGCAGGAGTAGTGCGCACTGCACACTAATTCAATCACCGGGAGCACCGGGAGCAGCGGCAGGACCCGGCACTTTTCAGTTGGCGGAAAATTTATCGCTTTCCATTTGCTGCCCGGCGCGCGCTGCCATGTGGCCATTTTACGGTGAAATGCACATCGGTGAATCGGTGGGTCGGACAGGGCCGGGGGTCGGGTCAGTCAAGTCGGGTGTACAAATTGTTGGCGAGTTGAAGAATTGGAACAGTAAAAGCACCCCCACAATTAGGGGTCGTAAGAAGAAAAGTTTTGTGGGTCCTTGGAGCAGTTTCACAGGTGCTTCATCGGGGGGCCATTAAGCTCAAGGAAATTCAAGGAACCAAACATTGCCTCACAAACGTCAGATGTGCAGCAGTGAGAGTCTCCACACGAACAGTCGAGAACTCGAATCGACCGAGGCTCCTTTGTTAGGTTATGTTCACGTCAAAAAGGTACATCAGATGTCGCTACCAGCCTTTGGCCGTCATTCCAGGAATGTTGTGACCGCACCGTTCTCATTCAGTACACGACCCGGGAACGGCGGAAGTGCTCGCCATGTCGACACGTGGCAACCGTATGCCGTGCAAGGAACGCATTAAGCGAGCGACCTTCAGGGGTTGATTTAAGATCCTGAGCCCCCCGGTGGCGGAACAGAGGCGTTTTGTGAACACGATGAATTACGTTGCCTTATTCCGCAAACGACGCGCCAAGTTGTTTCGCCAATTGTTGCTCGTTCCGGGCCTGGTGGTAGTTGCCCTAAGCCACTTTATCGCCCGGTGAACACTCTTCAATAAACACAGGGGTTGCAACCCTGGCCCGTGGTGAGGAATGGGACACAGGATCAAAGAGGTGACGTGAGCCGTTGTTGGCTACAGAGAGCGGTTGGCCACCACACCTTCGTCGCAGAAGTCGAAAGCCATCGACAGGACGCTCCGAGGCCGCCGTTCACACATCAACGCTAAATGCTTTCATACACAGTGACGTGGGCCGTCTGGCTGGCTGGCTGGTCGGCTGGGGGGCCTTTGAGGGGGGCTAATTTCTCTCCCCGTACAAGGGCCGATCATTTACAGCGGAGTGGCTTTTGCCACATAATTTCTCACTCTTCCCACCAGGAACGGGTTGTTCACCGGAACGTGAATAATATCTTTATCATTGCACCACCCATACGTCGTGTGCGTCCGATGGGTTGTGGTCTGCTTTGTAGGTCAGAGCGCCTTTCACTCTGACCCTCCTCCAGCGGTGGCCACTTTGCATCGGAAGCGTCCTATTGAACGCCCCTTCCGATGATGGCTCACGCTCACCCCCGGGGCTAGCCTGTTTGCTGGCGTTGCGTAATCCACAACGCACACCGGAGGACCCAGAAGGAGATGCATCAGGACACCTTGACTCGGGGGCTTGACTTTCCACGAACATTGCATCACCGTGCGAGCGAGAGAGAGAAGAGAAAGAGGATTAAAACGGCGCATAAGCCGTCCTCGCCCTCGGACGGGCTAAAGTACATTTCCTTGAGGACGTCCTTCACAGCGGGCCAAGATGAGAATCTCCCGGAATACCCTGGGCTTGCACATAAACGCACCGTTCGTTCGATTCGAGATTGGGTAAGCAAATCTCCTAAGACAATGAAGAAGGACATCCTACCACACAGACACACACGAGAGGCCCCCTCCGGTTCTCCGGTTCCTCTGTGGGGGCTTCCTGTTTCCGGCGACTCAAAAGACGTTCCGCGTGAAGTGGTGCGCGACTCTTGGGGGCGGTGCGGTTTTTCCAAATCACGGACCGCTGGGCCACCCGGACCTGGAGCAGTCTCTCTCTGTGTGTGTGTGTGCCGCATTGATGAAGACTGGAACTCGGGAGAAGGCATTTTGCGGGGCAGAAAATATGCTGATAAGACAATTGTTAAGTGGTTGTTCTCGAGGAGCTCCTTTATATCCCTCGGTGGTGCCGCGTGACTGGGTTGGCCGGGTTGGATGGATCTCAAGAAGTCAGCTCGACGGGAAGATCATTGTGAGCGAGTTTGGCTTTGGCCATGGTGGCCACGGTTGCCGCGAACAAAAGCGGCGAACACACACAGGACTCACCCAGCCGCCGCCTGCTGGGAAGTAGCTGGAAGAGTAATTTTAAACATTTCACCGACCATTCCGAGCGGCCCACCATCCTTTTGTTCCACTGAGCAAGGATGAGGAGGATGCTGCTGAAGACGAAATTACTCCCTTATTAGTCTTTAGTCCAACTTTGCTCGCGCGGGATCGCGCGTTTTTAAGCCCCACCGAATTAGGATTAGCGGCGTCGGCGATGGAGTCGGCGGGAGTTTACATTGGCAAACGGCGACCCCAAAGTGCGCTCCAACTCAAACGAAAGCGCCGGACGCCTGTGTCGGTGTCCGCTTCCAATAAGTGACCGCTTATTGTGTTAACTGCCAACAGCTTGAGAAACTATCTGGCCGGTGCCGGGACTTCGCCGGTGCGAAACAACCAGGCGAAACGCGAACAAACAATGGCGTGGCCGCGTGTTGCGGGTTGCGATATTAACTCTTCCGCCCGAAAGTGTTTACCTTGCCCGCGCCCGGACAGGAGTTTTAATAACCCGCCGATGCCCGCCGACCGGTGGCGACTTGTTGCCGACTTCATCGCGTCCCGGGCTATTTGGAGAGGAGTTCCGTTGCAAGTTTTGGTGAGCTGGACCTGGAAAACTTTTGGACCACCGGTTCACGACCGCTAACTCCGTTCGCCGCGCAGGGACAGTGCTTAAAATTGTAATTTAAAAACTTGCCCATAATTCAACCGAAATGAGGCAAACAGAAAGAGCGCGCGCGAGAGAGAGAGAAACATGAACCACACCGCAATTCTGCGCCGGATGGAGGCGCCTGGTCAGTTTGGACAAAACGAGTAAAAACTCCGATGGTTCGTCGATGATTGAATTTTCCTGACACAACAATTTCCCGGCTTGTCGCACGCGTCAATAGCTCTCTCTCTCGCTTTCTCTCTCTCCCGGGGTGGTGGCAAAGGCACTTCATCACCGCCCATCAGTTCGGCGGTGGTCAGCGGGAAACAATCTCAAGAATTTTCATCCTTACGCTCGCGCGCTTGATGTTGATTTATGAGATTATTATTCTTCGTCCACTTTTGCCGGGCCTTCCAGACAACACCGGACACCGGAACAGAGCCCGGTTTGGAGAATCCGGCCCGTGGGGCCAGCCCAGCAGAAAAACGATTCTCTTCTACCTCGTGGCTGGTTGGTAGGCCACGCCGCCACCACACGGCACATACTATGGCCGCGAAAATATGCTCGCATTGCAAAATTCTTCGGTAATTGGTTTTATGGGTGTGCCTGAGTGTGTGTCTGTGTGACGGGAAAGAAGCGGCGTACGGTGCAAAAAATTATGCCAGGTGGCCCAAAGATTGGTGAAGAATTTCCCAGTGCCACTCTCTCGAGGTGCGCTGGATAGTTGTTCCGTTTTACACGTTCCACCATTCGCGGGGGAAGGGCCATTGAATTGAATCCGGAATGAATCCGAAAAAGTGATCGAAGCAGAGCCATTGATCGAATATTCAGCTCCCCGCCGAATGGGGATTGTTGTAGCTTTTTCACCGGCCAATGACAGCCGGATGATGATGGATCACTTTTAGCGGGCATCTTTATAGGTTCGTCCTGAGCTTACTTTGATTGCGATATTACTTGACAGCTTAATTTAATCATTCATCTATGCGGCTACTTCTAGAGTTGATATTTTAATTTATTTGTTTCATAGAAAGATTATGTGGCCAAACCTTGACAACCGGGCCGGAAGGTTCTACTGTGTATTTGGTGGGACTTGAAGCGCATCATTTATTATGAGTTGCTACCTAAACCTAAACCAAGGACCAAAACTTCAACGAGAGAGGCTTATTATGAAATTACCTTTAAAATGGCCTCAAATTGTACACCAAAACGGTGCTTGGCCTTAAGCCTAATATTTTCTACTACATTCCACCGTTCCGCATGAGCTACGTGTTAATTATTGCATCAATCAAACATTTTGACAGACGGAACACGCCCGGACGATTGATAGGCGCCGGCAAATCGCGACCCTAATTGCCCCGAACCTAGGGCCACGAAGTGGTCAGTTTGGCCACTGGGTGTTCCTCCTATTGACGGGTAACTGATTTTCCCGAATCGGGAACCCCAGCGTCAGAAGCGGACCCATTTATTGCGACACGGAACGCCGTGTCGATCCCCGTCGTCGTGAGTTTCCTGCTAGGTTTAATTTATCTTTCGGTACTCTTCATCTTGTGGCCCGACGCGTACGTTAATAAAAAAACTTTTCCCCTGTTCGCACGTTGGTGTAAGACAGGACATGGCGGGAACACGCTGGTGCGGGGCCGTCGGAAGAAATCACACACACACTTGGCAAACTTTCTAGCCCTACCGAGGAGAGTGGTAAGTTAATGCAGAAAAGAACCGTTGGTCGGGAGCTGTTGAAAGTTTTCAATAATTCTTCGTCCTCACCGACCGACCGATCGACCGACCGAGAGGAGCGTGATGTCTATTTGTACCGATGTCTGTTGGCCCGGCGCACCGAACATGCTCGTGACATGCCCGGAAAATGGGGCAAAACTGGGAACTGGGATGGTTAAAAATTTCCTCCAACTAATCTTTCACATTTCACGTCGTCGTCGTCGTCTTGGTCCTGGGCCGTGGTTTGAGTTTCGGATGATTGGCAATTATCTGGCCGTCGACCGGCACCGGAGGATGATGATGATGATGGGGCGCGCGAACGATGATGAACACGCCTCGGTTGCCGTCCTTTGCGCGGGTTTTCACGCCCTGCGCCACACACACAGAGAGAGGGTGTGTTATTTTTATTCCGTACCGAACCGGAGCGGAGCTGGAATCGATTTTTTGTGCTGTTACCAACACAACCGAGGAAGGGGGCACGGAAGTGGGTCCTGAGCGGAGTGGAAAGATCGAATGAACTTTTCGCCGGTCCTGCGAAAATGATGGATTCGACAGCCCGGGCCCGGAGCCCGGGCCCCGGGCCCCGAGAGAGAGATAGAAAATGTTTGCCGAGATTTTCGTGCAAATGAATTCTTCTTGGCACTTCTTCGGAGGGGGTCGTTACAAGGCAAGGCAGGGTGGGCAGGCTTTTATTGGCCCCGTGGTTTGTTTTCGGGACCCCGAAAATGGGCCTCGGCGCCAGCGGAAACCCGAGCAGAGAATCAAATGAAACGAAAGAAACAAATGTTTTAACTAAAAACAGACCGAAAGAGATGGGCAGGAAGGAAGGGAGAAGGGAGTTCCGCACCAAATGTCCGGTGGCGGCGGTGGCCGGTGTGATGTACGACTTTTACAACAATCTTTCGATAGTCTCCCGCCCGCGTCCTTCGAAGGGAAATAAATCTCCGTCTCGGGTCTCGGGGAATTTCCGCGCGGTTTCCGCCGAGCGGAACGTCGGCGAAGAAGATAAATGTGGGACCGTCATAACGGACGCCGGTGGCCGGGGTTGTCAAACAAATGAAAACACGCGCTTAGCGTGTTGTGGAGCGCATGTCACTAGGGGGGCTTTATAGAGCGCGCAGTACATATATCAACGGAGCACCTCCCGGAACGGGATAAATATGTCGAAAACGTCAAGTCACATGCAAAATCTGGCCCCGGCGCGGGGCGCGAGCGGAGAAAATCGTTTAATCCGCTTTTCACGTTTGGAACGGATCATGTTTCGCCCGCCCCGACCCGGGTGGGTGGTGGGGCGCCGGTTACATCGGAATTAATTCCATTATCGTTATGCGCACCGTCAGACCGTCCGGGGGCGGCTCTCTGACTTCATCGCCTCGTGGCGCGCTCCGCTCTGTACACGCTTCGCAAATACCGATTTTCAATTAAAAATCCATCCCACCGGCGACGGCGGCGAGGACGACAACGACGATGCCCCCGCTGCGCGATTACATATGGCCCATGGTGCGCTTGTCCAGAGCGCTTCGGAGTTGGGAAAATGGGTTCACGAACGGTACAGATTACTGCCGCCGGTGTGCAGCTCGTTGTTTTTTTTGTGTCGGCCACTCGTCGGCAGAATCCATTCCCTTCACTCGTGGGGCAACGTTATGCAATCCCGTGGCTGCCGCTCAGCCGCCATTTGGGGTAGTTGGCGTCGTGTCCGGGCCGCGATTTATCATCATTCGCTCGATGCTCCGGTGTCAGCGGCTCGGGATCATGTAAGAAAGAGTTTGGCTTCTATTGCCGCCCTCTGCGTAAAGTCATTGGCCCTATGAGGTGCCGCGGGGGGCAACAACTAGGCACCTCGTCAAATGGGAACTAGCGAAGGTAATATAATCCGTGAATGAATCCCTGCAATGAATAGCATAATCCGTGAAGCTTTCGGAGGACTGGAAGTCCGAAACTCTCGGTTGAAAGACCAAACATTAATTCATTAATGCAGGTTTCGACCACAACATCGTCTACGAAAAGTTCAGGTTCAAGAAACGGTGACCTAATCCGGGAGCACGTGGCGAGGCGCCCTCCATCGACTTCCTCGAACAAATTGATCATTACCTGGCACAATATTTCGCTACCCAGATCCTCGTACGCCCAGCAGCTGTTGGTGAGGTCTGAGGCTACCCAAAAGCTAGACCTACAATCGCGCGAGGCACTACATTAGGAACCCTGTGTCTGGCACATAATGCACTTAATGCCGTTGCACCAACCTCTCACAGAGCGAGAGAGATAGAGAGAGAGTCTGCAAATCCACACCATCGCAACGCTGCCAACGCGAACTGCGAAAACGGAAAAGTCACCAGGACACCCGGTCCCCCGGACGGAGACCAGCTTTTGGCTGTCTGCTTTTCCGCGAAAAGTCTGCACAAAAAAAACGGATGCAAAACGCGGTGAGCGCTACAAAGAAGATAAGCCCGGGCAGAGCCGGGGCCCGGCCCGGCGCGTGTGACAAGCACCGAAAGGTGTCAATGACGGGAACGACGCGAAGGAGGCAAGAAAATCTACTTCCGCGCGGCCCAAAGGAGGTCCCGCCGCGCATCGAGTACCGAGTCGAAAGTCACAATTTTCAAGTACCGCGCCGGGGGTTTAGCACCTTCACTCGAGTTCTGGCAGTAGGCAGTAGGGCGGCGTTGCCTCGGCTAAGGAGCTACGGGATGCACCGCAGACGACGACGGCACACGAACCGCGGAACCCCCCCTCGGGGGGGTTGGGTTGGTAAACCCGTTTAGCACTTGGTTTACCGAGGACGCCCATCTCGCGTTCGCGACTTTGACACACACACACTGGTAGACACAGAGTGTCAAGTAGGGGAAAAGATACTGGAGAAAAAGTTGGCAAAGGCGAAGTCCGACCACCCCCGGTCCCGGTGAATCCGGGCAACAAAAAGCAGTTTATCCAGCGACAGAATATGCTTCCGTGGTTGCCGCCCTGTCGCCAATCTTCCGCTTATTTTCTGCCACATCAGATAGTGTGGGCGACATTAGTAGAGCGAACGACGGCACCGAGCTCAGGACCGAAGGCTCCGGGACTGATGGAAGTTGCTAACAATTTAAGAATATTTTCGCGCACACCCTTTTTGCAACGGGTTTTGAGCGGCTTCAGACCGCCTGGACTGGATGTACTAAACGGCACACTTGGGAAGCCGAAGCCGGGGAGGACCCGTGCCAAGTCACACGGAAGGAGAGCGTCACACATACCTACGTATCTCGGTTGCAATTACTGGCTGCATCGTTTGCTGTTTGCTTTAAAGCTCCCGGAAGAGCCCGGAAGACCCATTAGGCTGGAACAATAATAATTGGCAGCCCTATTTAGCTTTTAATGATTCGCGCACGGTTGGCAGAGCGCGCGGAATTTGAAGTGGCCAGCATACACTCCACCGACACCGACACACGAGCGGCTCGACAGATCCTTCACTCTTTTATGCAACGAGTTCTACCACCGTTGAAGGCTCAGCTCATTATTTGTGGCCCCGTCCGTGTGTCGTCCGGGTGGAGCGATTTGGGTAAGTGGGGAGCCAACACCTACCTACCTAGAGGGTACACCTAGGACCCAATAACGAGCGCTAGACATGATTTTTGTATTCCATTTGGCATGGTGCCATGCTCCCACTTTCTCACCCCAAGTGGTTCCTGGTGGAGCTAATGATGTGAGGAACTTCCGGTCGCGCGTGGTGGCCAAATTAAAGAAGTTGTAGAACGCTCCAACCGCTCGCTTTGGTATTTGCTTTGTCATTTCCGCGCGCGCGATGTCCAAGCCGTGTTGTGTCCGAAGGAAGTGGAAGGTATTCTGTGGGCCGCATCACTCCAGGTTTAGAAAGAGTCCTGGATGGGGGGGGCTGCGGCACTCGAGCAAAGATGGATGTGAAGGACGGTTGTGGACGGAAGCCGACCGACACCGACACCCAAATAATGATACACTTCTTGCTGGCGGCCAACAGCTGTTGAAGCGTGGCGGGATAAAGAACTTCCTGTTCCTGCGCGCTGGAACGGGACGTGGGCAAAAAAGCGCCTCGCGGTGACTTTCGTATCTTTATGTCGGAGTCCACCCCCAGTCCCCTCTTTGGGAGTTGCTTCCGGACTCTTTCATGGCGCCCGTCTTCCCACTGCACGGTGTGTTGTGGGCTCTGCCCGTCAATATCGCTAATGCTATTACTCTACGGGACAACGTCACGGGCGTCGTTGGCCACGGGTCCGCGCTGCTGTTGGAGGCGACACCAGCCAGCCAGTCAGCCGCTTTGAAGGCGTCGTTTGCGCCACCATTTGCAGTACACGTCCACACGGCGCTGCCGTCTTTATGTTTCTCGCCCGGCGGAGGTCTAAGTGGTTTTTATGCTTTATTGGAAATATGTTATGATGCAGGTCGGGTGCCGGGTGGGGGCGGGGCAACACAACGGCTCTATCGTAAAATATAAACCACCCCCCGGCTCGTTAGGGGTGACGACATTTGGAACGCGCGCCACTTCGAGGCAGCCGGGCAGAAATCATGCTCCAAAAAGGAGGAGAAGACGCAAGTTGGCAAGGCCGGCAATATTTGCCTACACAAAACATGTGCGAAAATGTTCACAGTGCCCCCCGGGGCCCCGGTGCCCACCTCGCAGCGCCACAGGAAGTAATGAAGCAGGAAGCGGAACCGGCTGATAGTGATTCCGCCCTGGCCCGTCTGCGGGAACACTCCGCCGAAGGCTGGCCCGTTCCAGCTTTGATCCTTTTTCGTACCCATCCGGGTCCGGGTTCTTCCTTTAGGAACACACCAACCTCCATTGGATACCCTTTCTTCTTCGGTACGTTCGGTTGGCGGTTCCACTTATATTGGCGTTATTAAACTAAGTGCCTGCCCGTTATTATGATTAGGTTTGTGGCCGCCAGAGTTGGTTGTGGACCTAGTACACCGTTTGTCCACTTTTTTTCCCATCGCTGAGACCTTGAGACCTACAGACGTTCACATTGGGTCGTAAAACCGGAGCGAATCGAGCGAATGTTTCATTAAATGATCACTTTAACAGTGCATTTCAAGTAGAGATCCAACCCATCCGTACTCACAGTATTCAACCAATTGATATAAACAGATCTGGTCTCACTGACAGCTCACTGTGCAAAAGCCGAAAAAAGTCCGCCAACTAAACAGTTCGGAACGGAACGGAATAGTAGTTCCTCTAGTGCAACCCCGAAAAGCGTCAAATAAAAGGACTGGCGCATTAATAATCGTGGACAAAATATTCCTTCATTGAACATACGAACGCAGCGATGAGCCATGGCAATCTAGTAAACACGGAACCTGCTTGTGTGTCAGAAGTCATGTCCGTGTAGCAAAACCACAGTGAGGGTTACAATCTGCAAATTCAAACCTCGAGAGCCTTAACATGTTTCGAAATGCAAAATCTGCACCACAGGCGGCCAGAGACCAACCTACATCTGAAACTGAGTGCACCGAGTCGGAAGCCAACAGAGACTCGGTGTCGAGTCCACACACACGGCAGACAGGCCGTTGCAAAAGTTTTCGAAACGTTATCCTTTTCGTGCCACAAAGGTGTGTAGTAGGCTGTTGTTGGAGTGCGCTTCCTGGCGGAATACCTAGGCACGACCGGTCACTGGTTCCGGGCAGAGTTTATTATTCGCCTGCATCCCGAAAAGTGTTTGCATCTGCTGTGAGGTCTCCGAAGGCCACTGGCCCGTGGCTCGTAGCCCTGCCCCGACGAAGTTTGTGACCCACAAAAATATGTGGTTGTGGCTATTCCGGTAGCGGGCCGGGTTCGAACGAAACCGGATTCTGAGGCGAGTTGTTTAAAGTTGGACCAATTCGCTTCCAAAAGGTATTAAATTTGGCTACGGAACATGATTACTCTCTCTCTGCCTCTCCAGGAATGCCCGGGCCGGGCGACCGGGTAAAAAATGGAAACCAAGCGACGTCCGACAACATCTGGTGACAAACGGTTCCCCTCGGATTGCGCGCCACCAGAAACACTTAGTGACGCTACATTAACATTTCCTGTGGCCGTGGTTGTCAGTGGTACAACGCGCTGCGGATAAGGTCCGGAGCGCCGCAAGACGGACGACTCCAAGACACCACCACCGAGGTCTGAGGAGTCGCCATATAATGAAGAAGCTCACCGCAGCGCAGCCGTCACCGGTCGTGCGTGTGGCTGAAAGAATTGCACCATGTCGAAGACTTAATATTTCATGTTCTCGCTGCTGCACCCAGAACCAGGGTCCTGGGCCTCCACGCCTGTCGGACGCCGTTCGAGTGGAGCAAAAACCTGAAAGCCTCTTAATACGGGCGGATTATCGCACACCGAGCGACGGTCGACGGAGCTACGTGGCGTGGCGTACCGGGGTCCGGGCCCCTGGCGAAGGTATAGTTCCGCCGTCGCACTCCATAACTCAATTCAATTAAGTGACTTTCAGCAGCTGCTACCCCGAAAGGTGCAGGCTACAGTACAGTGCAGTCGGTCGCTTGGTCCGGTGTTTGCGCACGGACGGACGTGTTCGGGTCACAGTTTCGAGTTTCACAGTCCGACCGACCACCCGTCAACCCGTTCCGACACATTATGATTCTGGGATCAGAACTTTTCCCCTCTGTTCCGGCGGCGAATGTCTTGCACAACAACGGCTTAAATTTCATCATTAATATCCTTACACCGGGGGGCCAGGTAGACAGACTAAATCGCTGGCGCTTGTCTGGTCCGGTGTCCTTTCCGCCCTGGCGAGCGCACCAGTGACACCTGGCACGACCCACCACGAGAAACAGGAGACGGCCGCCCGCCGTGAGCCGTGGTCTCGGCGATAGAATGCCGCGGCGCTTGAAATTCATTTGACCTCAAGGCGACAGGGCTAGCGAAACTTTGTCTTCGGCCTTCACAGCCCGGCGCTGTGGCTGGGTGCAAACAACAAAACCGATAGCCGGCAGGCAGGCAGGCTTGGCCCCGGGTTTACCTCGAGTCCTGATGCCAAACGATGATGCTTCCGGTTTTCGCTGTCGCGGACAGCGAAGAACGAGGCCGAGAACGGACAGCTCTCTAGACACGGAACGCCGCCGAACAGCATCGGGTAGAGCATGAACCGGCGAACTTAACTGCTTCACTAAATATTGCTGCCTGCCGGTCCCTGCCGGCATTACCCGAAGGGTTCCGAAAGAGTTTGGGGCCAACAAAGCCGGACGGAAGATCACTTAACCGTCGTCGTCAGCGTCGTTTGCCGGAACGGCGAACCTGAGCGCGCGCACCTTTCGGGCAAACGATCGAAATCAAATCCCATCAAACTGGGAAGGCAGGATAATTTTTAATTGGATTTTCATAATACGATGCCGTTCCGTTGGGATTTGGGGCTCCGTCCCGGTCCCTGGTCCCGCGCGAACAAATCTCTCGTTGTTGAAATCGTCTGATTGGTGCGAACCTTGGGCCGGGCCCGCCACCGATTTGTTAAGTGGCTTCAGGATTCAGGGCCGATCCCGCGAACGGCACCGTTTAGTGGGGCCGAGCCACAGAGCAAGAGCGAGAGCGAGAGACAGCGTGCGACAGCGGATCAGGATCAAATGTTAGGGCACGGATGCAAATCCTCGGATTCGATTTCGGATTGACGCGATGTTGTTGATGTGTTTAACAAGCCCCAACAACAAGCCGGCCGGCCTCGGCACGATTAAAGGGCTCGCCGTCACTTGTTGCCGAGCCCTGGGCGAGGTGGGTGTCACCGCCGTCGACTACGGATTCGTTTAACTAAATTTCATTTCTGTGTGTTCTTTGCGCGCCCGACAGTAATCAATTGGCGCGTTCGTTCGGGCCGGCGATTCGCTGATTCATCAGGTTGATTACATTCGACGCTGCTGCTGCGCTTCTTTTTAATTAGTGCTCTGTTTGAACTAGATAAACACTCGCGCGGAGCGCGGAGTCCGTTTGTCTAACCGAGCGGCAAATTTGGAGGACACAGCACAAGCAGAGTAAATCCGAGCACACAACACAGCGTCGTGGTGGCCAAAGTCCTTTCCACTCTGGAGAGTGCCTAGAACAACTGAATGCGCGCGAATTGTTGTTGTCCTTCGGTCTCCATTTCAGGTCGCTCTGTTTGGTCACCAATCAGTTGGCCGGGCCGAGCCGAATCGAGTCAATCAATCAAAAGTTTGGGTCCAACAGCGCACGCCACACGCCAAAGGAGACGGATGGGATTCTTTATTTTTTCATTTGTTTTTTTTTGTGGCTTTTCAGGGGTGGCGTAGGTCCCGCCCGCCGGTGGTCAATGCGCGAATGTGGGTAAAAATATATTTACGAAATGGCCGCCAGCTATTGGGGAGGAAACCCGCAACGCATGTGACACAACCCGGAGTTCCGGAGCCTGAACCGCGGCAGCAAATAAATGATGTGACCATAAATTACCACGCAACGCACCACATTTGACTACTGCGTATGGACTCTGCGGTACACACACACACCCCGCGGGTGTCGAGATGGAGTGTTTCCAATTTGTAAAACGGCCACCGACGAAGGAGTGAGATAAATGATTTTACTCAATCTGACGCTGAAGATTGAGGATTTCACGGGCGGCTCCATATTTATTATTTGGCCGTGGCGCGGCATTGCAAACGCGCGAAAAGTGGGTTCAAGAAATTTATCACGCCCGAATAGTGCGCCCTCGTGTGCACTCTCTAATTGCACGCCACAAGTCACGCCGGCCTTTTGATGTTTAATTGCATGTTTTGTTTGGGACGCGATGCAACGACACCTGCATCTCGGGGAAGCTGCAACAGGCAGCAGCACGGTGAGCTTCGCGCGCTTCACTGAACCCGAAAATCTGCACTCCGGACGTCCGGGATTGACGGTGGTGTGAAATTGACACAAAAAGCCAGCGAAAGGCGCCCCAGCGACCCAACGACGCGCGGTGCTGTAGAGAGCTGTTAATTACGCCACGTTCCGGTCCGTCTGTGGTACGTGACCCCGTCTCGTCGGTGGATCGCTTCTGCCACAGGTGGTTCTGTGTTCCGAGCTGCATCTCGTCGTGGGCCATTTTTATCGTGCCGGGCAGGTGCTCCTTTGCTGACTCCGAGCTAATTGAGACCTTCCAATTGCGAGGCCGAGGTGCCGAGTGTGCTTTTGTGTTCCAGTCAATCTGACCCCATTATTCCGTGGGGCGGCGGGCGCCGTCTCTCTCAGTCTCGACGCAGCCAACGAAGACGGCCGCGCTGTTTGAAGGTTGATTACTTCCGGGCTATTATGTCCGGTGCGGTCTACAACTCGGTCTTGGAACTCGGCCTGGCGGCGGGCCCATCATCGGTGGCCCATAGCTCATTTAGTGCGGATTTGCGTACCCCATCTTGTGCGCCGTGCGACGCCAGAGTTTAATATTCCGACTTCCAGAACCGGGACCTAATTCAATCCCTCTGATGGTGGTGGTGAAAGTTGGACCAAACGGTGATGGCCGAGCGCGAACGGGGTGGGGGTCGGAGCGTGACCGAAAGTTGCTTCCCGAAAGGATGTGTTTTTGGGCCGGAAGCTGATCCGCTTTGGACTTCCAGCCTGGAAGGATTTTCGGGATTCGTGTGTGGGGGGTCGTCGAAAACTTCGTTCAAAGACCAAACTTCAAAGACCAGCGAAAGAGAGGTCGTACGTTGGAATGATGGCAGTTGGAATGACGGGTAAGGGCCTCCGGGAAACTCTTCTTGTCCGAAAGGAGTCAAGAGAACACGTGAAACACGATCCCACGCTGAGAAACGTGTCCGACCAGCCAGTCCGGAATGAGCGATCCATCTTCGTTCCACCTTCTGACGTTATTAGGGCGCGCCGGGCAGATACGAGAATATGTTCCTATAACGGTGCCAACGTGTCAATAAACACGTAAACTAATCTGACGTCAGACATCCTGCCCGGGGAGGCGCGCTCGCCAAGGGTTGGCCTCGAAATAACAGCGCGAAGGCGAACTAGGAGTTAAAGTCAATAAGGACCCGGTCCCGGAAATGAGTTCAGCTGGAGATGTTGCTTTCGATCGGCGAAGTTGCAGCAACGGGGGCAGAATCGATTGACTCAAGTGTTGGGCAGTTGGCCAACTTTTACGCCCAGCTGTACCTTTTTCCGTCGCGCTGGTCGCGAGGAATTATGAGACAGAGACAGTCCTGTGCAGACCCTCGGGAGCAATAAAGTTCGAGTTCGAGCGGCGAACGAAGAAAAGGATCACAAATTGGAGAGGCTGGCACCCGGGTTTGTGGAAAAAGTTGAAACAGACTCTTGTTAACACCAAAAGCCCCGATAATAAAATGGCCGTCGGATGACGTGTTGCTGGCTGGCTGGCTGGCTGGCTGGAGAGTATTAAATGGGCTGACAATCGCTCTGCTGCGGACTAAATCTCATCTCACGATGCTAATCGTCGTCTCTAGTTCAATCTCTTGCTTAACAAGCCCTGAGCCCTGGCGACGTCAGCCCCAGGACCGTGGTCCGTCCGCCCGGTACCGAGATTAGATCAAGATTGGATCAGATATGTGCATATGTTGGGCGCGCTGTCTTCTTGCTCCGCGTGGCGTGCTCTGTAATCCTTCCCCGGTCGTGTCGGGCGCCGGTGCCCGACTGCATAAATTAGACACTCGCCGCTCGGCCGTCGATGTTGCGCTGTTCTGGTGGTGCTGCAAGACACTTGGCAAACACTGGGGCGTTCCGCCGGAGCTACGGTTTTCGCCGCAGATCCTGGTGCACACGCTGGTGGCGCGTCCAATGCACGCTAAATTGCTTCTGCGAAACACACGACGGGCAATCCATCCGGGCCTCTCCGGATGCATCCGCCACTATCGGCGGGGACCGACGCTAGGTCGTAGTTTGACATGCGTCACTTCCTTCCTGCGATAGTCCCCCATTCCCGCCGTCCAATGGCGGCGGCGGCGAATGGGACTCAATTTATTTAAATTTATTTATTGAAAATTTATTTCTTTCACCGGGCGTGGCGGCGCCCCAGGCCAGGCATTATGGAGCGGGAGCCAGCCACGGCCACCTTCATAAATTGGAAATGTTCATATTCCTTGTTGTCTCGTTACGCGCCCGGCCCGGATTTGGCGGATCCGTGGGCACTGATGGAGGTCCATCATGAACGAGGATGCGACCCGCTTAATGACGTCTGTCAGAACCCGGTTATACCGTGGATCACCCCTATGTAAATGCTACTACATATATACCAAACACAGAAGTGCCGCAGAATGGTTGCTGTGATTGATTCCACACAGTTCGGGCGGGGCGGCGTATTTATTAGCTCTAGTTAGCCGCCATTCTTTGCCGCGGGAGCCAATCGAAGAAGGTCCGCGCCGTCAGTGGATTGGATTTATTTCATCATATTTCGTTCGCCTAAAAGCGTGGTGCCACTCGCGATTAAATGTCAACGCGGAGAACGCTCGACGACATTAAAAGCCTGGCCGCCAATAAATCAACCGGCTGCCGGCTTCATTTGTCTTCACATACATATATTCGTGGCTCACGTGTGTGTTGTTTGGAAAAATACCCTGTGGCTCCCCGGGCCCGAGAATTGCCCCAAGAGGAGCACTCTGGAGACGACCGGCGGCCTGGGTGTGTGTGTGTCTCCGAAAGACATTCAATTTATTATTTTCGGGCTGGCCCCTCGGCAGCGGCGCGCGGGAAGCGATTTTCCATTTGATATTGATTTTAATCATATCTGTCACAAGGGCCACGGCAAATACGAATCCGGGAGTGCCGTCGTCGGGCGGTGGACGATCAAATTGAGTTTGGCAATGCATTAGAGTTCATAAATTGGGTCTTCACGGCCACGGAACGGGAACGGGGTCGCCCGTCCGTGTCGTCGTCCGGGAAATCCATTTAACCGTTGTTTGCTAGGCGCGACGGGCGAGATCGGTTGGAAATGACACTTCTCGGCGCTCGGCGCTTCTTCCGGGAATGTCGCCTTAATGGCCACCTCCCATGGCCGGCGTGGCAAGTGACCACACCATCGCCCGGACCGGGTGCGGTTTCGATTTTCAACCGATCCGGGGCCCCCGATAATAAATATTTTCATTTCATCGGTTTCGGCCACTCGGCCAAAATTACACACGAACGGACGGACGGACGGACGGACGGACGGACAGACCACACCGGACCAATGGGGGATAAATATTAGAGCGACCAACGGGTCCGTGGAATAATTCAACGAAGCCCGACAATGTCCAATATTTACACAGTGGTGACATCATCTCGACTCTGGGACGTCGGGTCCGGGCCGCCGCCGAAGAGCTACAATAAAATCTCCAATAAATGACCATCGGCCGAACAGAGTGCGCGGAAGAAAAGTTCAAGTCCGGGAGCCGGTCCATTCTCGAATAACATTCTCGCAGCCCCGGGGCCAGCGGGAAGGGGGCGCGCCGATAACCACGCCTCTGCCCCGGCACCGATCACCCCGTAGGCTAAAATCCAATTTGCCCCGTCCCGGGACGCAGCAAAACAACGCAGGTTCTCTGCACAAATTGAAAGTGTAATATTTTTGTTTGCCTTTGCCCGGGCGCAGGTCCTGGTGCCCTGGCTCTGATTGATGGGTCTGCCGCCCAGCCCAGCGGATTGATGTTGGGTGCCGCCGCCACGAGCTTAAGCCACCGACTGTGGCCAAAATATTAAGGACACCCCACGATTGATCTCACACGGCGCCGGAATTGGCCAACCGCCCCCGAAACGCGGGAGCCAAAAGGGGTATTTGCTGCCGTGTCAGGGCGAGTTTGATTGAGTACCGCACGGATGGTGGCCCCACAACGAAGAAGACGGCGACGTGTGATGATTGCGAAACTTTTCTCAAAACCAATATTTTAGAAGGAATCGATCTGGATGGTGGCAGATAAGATTATTTTCGTACCGGTGGGGTTGACTTTTCGAGAAAGTTTTCTTCAAGGAAAGGTCGTGCTGTCAAAAGGGAGCCTTTGTTGCGAGTAAGGCTAGCAACTTAGTAAGGGAGGCTCGTCGCCAAGGAGCTTAGATGTTTGAAATTTTGCCTAAAAAGTAATTACATTTTGCGTTTCGCATAAATCACCCAAATTGCTTTCAATTAATAATAGGCAGGCCCATAGACAGCGCACATGCACGGCAGAAATGCTGTCAGTTACCCCCATGCTTCGATGCTGTCACTTTGCCACGTTCGCTGTTCGCTGGGTTGCTTAGCTCGAAAAGCACGCCGAACAAGAGGTAATCCGCTCGGCACATATCGCTCCGCTTTGTAAGATGCTTACAGGACTTACAAGATCGCTTCCCCCATCGGGCCCCGTAATTTGTGCGTGTGTGTGACACATCCTACTCCGCGTTGCTTACCTGGCGAAGAAAGAAACAGAGGGATAGAGAGAAGGCACATTATAAGTGGATTCAGTTCACCGGCCAGCAATCTGCGAGGATTTCATTTCAGGCTTTTATTGGTTTTATTATCAGCAACTTTTGCTCTGATTTTCCCGGAAAACAATCCGAAGCCAGAGCCCGTGCCCGTGCTTACACTAAGCCCAACTCGCGACGCGCGCGGAAGGAACGCCAAAAAATGCGCCGAACTAAGCGCGCCAGAAATTGGAATATAAATTAGATCCCCACCCCCACCTTGGTGCTGTTGGTTTTCGCGCCAAAAAATTGCACACATGCAAATACGGCCCACGGTTCCGGTTCCGGTTCCCACTGTGTGTGTGCTGCAATCAGGAGAATTAAGGAAATATGGAAAGGGCTGCCGTATGGCTCCTGCTTGTACTTGCCGCCGCCGTCGCTCGTTGGGCCCATTGTTTACTTAGGCTGACTGTTGTTACGGGTTTCCGGTTTAAACCGAAAAATTTAATTTTCCGCCTCGTTAGCTGAACCCCACGGCACGGGAAATCTATTTCCCTTTTGCAGTGCGCGGGAGAGAGAGAGAGAGAGCGCTAACGATGTAAGGAGATGGCAAAAGCGCAACCGAATTTCGCGTCCAGGCCGCAAGACGCTACTCGCGCACTCCAACAATCGCTGGTACACCTTCGCTGGGAGGTGGTGAATCGTCTGTGCTTTCAGTGGATCCTGCCATTCGACGACACGGTGTGGTGTGGTTGGTGCCGCACAATTACTGCTCCTACTTTGGACCCGCAAATCGCTGTGAACGCGTGCAGCTCCAGAGATTCCGCGTGTGAGAGGGAAACATAAGCCAAAGTGGGTTGAAAACAATCATCTTCCTTCGGTCGCTTGTTCCCGCGTGCTATTTTGCCAGATCCGAGGCCACCTCGAATTGTCGAAAAAATCAGACTAAGTGCTCCGAGCGAAGCGAACCGTGTCGCGGTGGCATAGCACGGAAGTGGTAAAACAAAACCATAATTTCCGCCCGGACCACCAGGACCATCCCGGGCCTGCCGCCCCAGTTCGAGCGTGTGTATTCAAACACGGCAAAAGCTAGTTGTTGTTGGTGGACAGCAGCCGGGCGGACAGAGTCAAGTCGTGCGATTTCAATTTGTTTACTTCCGATTTCCATTGGGACTTCCGGACTTCCGACTACCCGCCGACCGGGTTTTTATTCTGCTGCCACCGCTGGATGGTGTTGGATCCGTCCGGTCCGGTCCGTGAGACCGATTTGCCGGAATGGCATATCATTTGAAAGCACTTCTGCAGACAATTGACAAGTTTACATGTGCGCCTTCACCGGAACTGGCAGCTCCCGGTACCACGACACGACCTCGCACCTCGGGCTCGGCCGAGCAACTTGTGATGCACAGATGTGCCCTACTTTGGACCAGCTCCGAGCCTTCCGCCCAGAGACCGTTAGCTAGCGCAAGCTGGCTCAGGGGCAAAAGCTCCGGGAGCTGTCAAGTACCATGGAGAGGAGGCCGGAGAGCGAAACGTGTCCGCCGGGTGGCGGCGGTGCGCCGCTTGGACGATTTAAGCCTTCGCCTGGAGCCTCTGAATAATGGAAGGCATTTTTTTGGCTGTTGAATTTTCATTGCTTCATCATCATAATCATCGCACACACACACACACACGGAGTGAGGAGAAGACATTTTTCTCTCGTCCCTTCCCCGGCCGGCTGTTGTGGGCACACACCACACACCCAGGACCAGAGGCACCTTGGGCGTGTGGGCTCTTGTTTTTCTTCACCATTTAAACCGAACCCGGGGACCACGCCGAGCGTGGTGTGCGGCATTGTTGGTAGAGGAGCGCCCCTGTAAGGTAGACAACAAAATGTCATTCTTACTGACAGCACCCGACAACACCATCTCTCCGCGGGGGCCCCGCGCGGTGTGGTTCTGGCCACGCTAACGGATATCATCTGCAGCTGTGCCGAGCCAAGCCGAGTGTACGGTGGTGCCAGTGGCCTGGGTACGTGTATAGAAAATGCATAATGCATGTTGTACATCCTTCCTGCTGAAAAGGGAGAAATGCGCTTGCGGCCAAGCATGGTTGGTTGACGACGTTCCCATCCCCCCTCCCCGTGCCATCCGGTGCAAGCTATGCAACATTGTGCACCGCATAAACCCCAGACCATCAAACCCCCCCCGCCGCCCGAACCATACTTCGCAAAGCAAATCTTTAGCAAACCTTGAGAGCTTGGGAACACACACACGCGCGGGGGCGAGGATTCTTTTGGGACACGACCGTTTGGTGCCGGTGGTTGCGAAGAAAGCTACGTGTCTAATCAGTGCGGCTGCTGCTCCAGGGTGAAGTGGTTTGCAAGGGGCCCGCGGCAACGGCGGTGAACCCTCCAGAGGCGGAAAAGCATCGAGCATCGGGCAAGGAAAAATACGAGGCTCGGGGAGCGCCATGATGGAGAAAAATCGGCGAAGCGAATGGCTCGATTCCCGTTCGTCGGGAAATGCTGGTCGGGGTGGATTTATCGGGGAAAGAAACCCTCGGAAGGCGCTTTGGTTTGTGTTTTTTCTACTTGCCTAAGGCGGAACACCTTTATGGAAGTACTATAGTTCGGAGCTGCAAGATCCAGTTTTATCAGAATTCAGGGAAATGGACCATGGAGCTTTTGGTTATCTCCTCCTGAGTGTTTTCGACTAACTTGTGCCGTGCTTTGTTTTGACACATTTTGTAATCTAAGAATACTTGATGTTTAGATACCAGATAATCAATCGCAAGCTTAGAGTCTAGCAGGAATGGAATGCAGTTGAATCTAGTAGCTATGGATGTTTTTAATATTTATGGCAATGTTTTTAATATTTCCCAATATTAAACGTTTTTACTGAATGTTTACAATTTTCAGAATGAAGTTTGATGTTTTAAAAGTCAAGTAATCGCTTGTTTGAAATCCAAACACTAGAAGTTAGTCGGAAGATCAGAGTTGGTTTGATCCGAACTCCAGCTGAGTCTGTTACGTCCTTAACCAAGGGCCTATCCAAAACATCACCACATGGATTGAAAACTGACGATGGAAAAGTTTTCCCGTTTTTGGAAAAAAAGTGTTCCACCTTTAACGCAACTCACGCAAAGTGTGGCCTGAATCCCGGTAATGTTTTCCACCTTTATTCCGCTGCGCTTTGTTAGTGCCACTGCACTCCTGAAAGCCATGCAAATGGGAGAAACATTCTCGAGTCTATGCTCCCCGGATTCCTGTGTTCTTTCCCACAATGCGCTGGCGGGGGGATGGTACCAGGACAGAAAGGCGCTTCCCCTAATGGTGGTTTGATTCGGCACGAAAAGGCACTTCATCGATGATGTTCGTCGAACGCTCCCTTCTTCGTCGTCGTCGGCCGCACACACACACATATTAGCCGATAAAGTAATAAAAAAGTTCCCACGGGGCCACACCGCCGTTATTGCGTTCAATTTCGCTAAATTGTACTTTAATACTTTATCTCACCTCTGAGACGTGCCAGAGAGAGCAGACAGTGTGTCCAGTGGCCGGTGGAGCACTATAGTGACGGCCATAAATATTCGGTGACCAAGGTGACCAAGGAACGGAGCGTAGAAGCGAACGAAAATGAAAATTTTCTTCATCACCATCATCATCAGCATCGCCGGCGGCAGCAGCGACTGTAAAGTTGTACGCTTGATGAACCGAAACGAGCCGTTTGACGATGCCGTACGGGAGGAGTGCGGCGAGCGAATGTGTCACACAGTTCGTCCCCAGCCGGAATGATCCGGAATGATGACGGCGGCGGCGGCGGCACAACATAAAAAAGGCTGTAATAATCATCAGCGTGCTTTTCGCGGTTGACGCCCGTGGCGGAATGCGTTCCACCACTCTCTCTCTCAACTACCCGGGGCACTACCCGGATGGGTGTTGAAAATTTTAAAACATCTTGCCGGGCACACTTTGTTTGATGGAAACTATGTTTCGCCATGGCAACCAAGCAGCGCCGGCCGACAGCGCAACGACAGTTTATGGCATGCAATCAAAGTGCATTATACACCTTCCCGTCGGTCGGTCCTTGTGTCTTTTTAGCCGCACGAAACGTACTTTCTGGGCGTCTTCGACGACGACGTAATGAAAAATATGGCCCTGCTGCTTCTGCTGCTGCTGCTGCTGCTGGTGGTGAAAACCGCCCCGGGGAACTTGTGCTAATGTCCGTTTTGCTGGAACGTCTGCAAAAGAATGCACAACCCTCTCGCCGAGCGCAAGTAGATGGCCTGAACCGTCGTGTCGACTGAAAACCCGGTTTAATGGCGTTTCTGGAAGAGATTTTGTGACAGCAGTGCACTCTCTGTGTGTATGTGTCACCGCAGCCCACCACGTGACCCCCGTGGGGTTGGGGGAGGTCATCACACGCCAAGTGGCCCAAGAAGCCGTGGTAAGCCGGTCGGGCGCCGTACCTTGCTTCCTTGCACGGCACATCGCGTTCGTAATGACGTCGTAAATGAGTACCGACGACGGCCAGGCAGCGTCGTGGCAGTGTCCGGAAGAAAATTGGAAGCATTTTGATCAAGGCAATGATGTTGGACCCACGCTGTTGTTCCGGGCGTCGTTGAGATTTCTTTGCTGAAAGGGCTCTGCGCTGGCCGGCCACTTTCCCGGTCCGGCTCGAGCGAAAAAATCTAATCACGGGAGCGCACTCTTCTGAAATGGCTTTCACCGGCAAGGCAAGCGCTTGCTCCGAAAATTAACCCCCTTTTTTCGGGTTCCTAATTTCCTTTAATCGCCATCTTACTTCCTGGCCCGGGCGAAGGCGCCGCTCGATTGGACCAACGAACACATAAAACGAAGCAATGCTGCGCTGCTGTGCGGTGCTCTACTTTCGACAAAGCGTCCGTTTCCGCTTGTTGATCATTCGTTCAAACAGTGACCACTCCCCACTCGGGCTCGGGCCAAAATGGATTGGAAAGTTTTCGCATCGATTTCATCGAAACAATAGTCACGGGCCAACCCCCCGGGCGGGCCGCGTGACGGTTCACAGCAGCAGCAGCAGCGGAGAAGTAGTAAGCGAAGTGAAGCAGCTCGAAGCAAAAACTAGACTTCTATCCAATCAGTTGGACAGCGCTTTTTGTTGTGTGCAAATCTACAACCATCGACGAGAGACACTAGAAGCCGCCGGCTAGCCAACCGAGCATACCGAGCACTCGCAACCACTTCTTTCTGCCTTCTGTTTCCGACGAGACATCCTTCGAGGGCTTTAAAGGATGCGCAACGAACGGCGCCCGGGCCCCCCAGGACCCGGGAAAGAAGTGGCCAACCGAAGCGGCGCTCGAGCTTATTTCTCTTTAAGGACTCTGTTTTGTGTGTAGCTAAAAGCGTGTTCTCCGTTGGGAAAAAGGAACACACGAACTGCACACGGAAGTGTGGAACCACCACAAAAAGCGTCCAACTTTTCGAATCTACCGGGGGCGGCCAACACACAGGTATCCGGTCGAGAGGGACAGTCGCCGGAGCAAAGCGAACCGAGCGACAACCGAACCCAACCCTTAATCGAAGACTAAGTTTGACATCGAGCGAGTGTCTTCTGAACGCACGCCGTGGCCACTTCTGCCATTGCTTCCGGGCGGGGTGCCGAAAGTTGTGTAGTTGGCCGAAGGCAAAAAAACCGGGACCAAAACAGGGGAACAAACAAATAAACACAGCAACAGCAGCATCAGCAGCAAAACTTGCAACTCCACCGGGAGCTGTACGGCTGGCCACGGCATGGTTCAAGGAGAAGACCAATCGTCCAATTCCTTCCAACTTTCGCCCGTGCGATGCGTGTTGTGGTCCCCCGTCGCGAGCAGTGGCAGGCTCATCGGACTAATTAGGGAAGACACACACCATAATCGTTAATGCTCTAATTGATTGCCATTGGGAGGACTGTCCGTGTGCTCGGTGTTTGGCGTTGCGCGTTAATTGGTACCCTTTTATTGGCCTCAGCGCGCGCAGCGCGAATTATTATTGACCTCCACCGACCGTGCTTCCGAAACTCCGGAAGTAAGTCAAAAGTCGGTCGTCCACAGGCGGATTTTGGCCCACCCCGGGCGATATCAATCATCTTCGCTTGGCAAGGTTCCATTCCATCCAAGTACTCATTGAACCCCTTATCTACTAGCGGCGTGTTAACTCGCGGCGGCGGCCCACGGTAGGCGCCCCAAGCCGTTGTCATTAAAAACTTTCTGCGCCAACAACAATCATCATCATCATCGGCGTCGTAAATACGACACTCTGCTCTGCCCTGCAGCAGAGCTGGCCGGCTCCCCGGCCAGGGAGTAGATTGTTTCGGGGCCAAAGCGGCAAAGTTGGCCAACTTATTTACTGTAACGGCGACGGTTCGGTAATTGAGATTTCCGTGCTATCGATTCTTTAAAGTTTTCCGTGAAACTTCGAAGACGGCGGAGGTCCGAGACGGCACACACCGTCCAGATCTCCGGGTACGGGTTGGAATGTGTGTTGCCGGTAACTTTGCCCCGCAAAGAAACGCAGTTTGCTCTTGCTGCGTGTCACTGTTGTGGAAAGTGTGGCCAAAGCCAAGTGTCCAACTTCTGTTCCGGTAACTACTGCAAATTCCTTAAAGGTGTTTTCTTATCCCATTCCGACCGAGTTCCGACAAACAACTTTCTGAAACGGCGAATCTCGAACAGACCGTCCGCCCCCCGCCCGCCCAAAGTCGGTAGACAAGATTTGGGAGCAAAAGAACCGTGTGTGTGGGGATCATAAAATAAGGGATTCAGCTGGCACACTGGCGGCGGCAAGCTGTCGGTTCGGTTCTGAGGTCGACCACATTGCGGAACTGCTACAAATTTCCATGCTGCCAACAATCGATGGCCTAGAGAGAGCGTGTGTGTGTGTGTGTGAGGTCAGCATCGATGCAAAGTGACCAACGTGCAGCCCGCCGGAGGACTATACGCTCCCGCTATCGATTGCATATTTATGCCACCATACGCCCTCGGGCAACAATGTTGCCAACCCGGTGTGCAGTCGATGTTACTGCTCCGGTCCGTTGTGAGCAAAGTATCCGGAAAACTGCAGCCACAGCCACACGGTGCACATAATACCCAATCCCGTTCCGGGCCGATAGGAACATGCAAAGCACTGACCACCGACCGCCAGCCCTTTTTCCGGGGTGGGATAGGTGGAACCAGCAACCCTGGACCGCCCTTTAAGCCCCTTTAAGAGAAAGTGCACTAACACTAAACACTTTTCTATTAACACAATTTGGAGCCCCAAAAGGTGGATAAGGCCCAATTTCGACGCAGGCCTTTGTGGACCGACCGAGAGTGCCGATAATCAACTTGACTCGAGCCACACCCGATGGCGATGGTGAAAAGCTGTAAAACGATTAAAAACTTTGGAACCCGTCAGGACCCGGGGGCTCGGGCCGGGAAGCTCAGATTGATTGAGACCGTGCCAAGCGGCCCGTCGATAGTTTTCGAGGCGAGCAGGGACGGGCCGGGCTGCCGGTGGGCGATAACATCCGTCCTCCGTCGGGGATCTGGTGAGCCACCACTTCATGGCACTCCTTTCGGAACTAATCATGACACGACCGCACTACGATTCACCGCGCTCCGCACTCTGTATGTGTGCGCCTGAAAGGTATACCGCACGCATAGCACCGCATTTGGCAGCCGTTCACACCGCTCGACGTTTTTGGCGAAAGCGATGCCAGGGTCCCTCCTCCCCCCCATGGCCAATCCTCTTATCTCGAGTCCTCTTGCGCCGTGTCCCCTCTCACAGCAGAGCCCCCCATTGAGCGGGGCACGCACAGCGATTTCCATGACTCTATAATCGGATAAGCAAACAAAATAATGCTATTGTGGCAATTTAGATGCGCCTGATTAGATATCGACTGCCGTCGGAGCGTGCGCGTGCGGGGCCCGCGATTGGGACCCGCGGTGATTGGCACCACCCTTGGCACGACTCCCTTTGTGTCGTCTGTTGACAAAGAGCCGAGCCGAGCCAGCCAGCCGGTGGCTTGATAAGGTGTCCCGTCCCGTGCCCGTGGACATAAAAAGTTACGTTTCCGGTGGTGAAGCGGAAAAGATGAACCAAACATCATTAAAAGGGAATCGGTTTCCGGACCGACCGACGGAGATGAAGCGGAGCGCGAGCCCGGAATAATCGGACTTTTAATCGGGAACAGATAGAGAAAGTTCTGCCGCTGGGTGCGTGCGTGTGGCTCACTGTCACTTTTGGATCGGGGTGCCAGTGTTTATCTCGGAGTCTTGGGGTCTTGGGGAGGGAGACCTCGGGAATTGGAAAGCAACACGATACCTTTGTTTCGTCGGAATAACGACTCGCCCCGGTAATGGAGAGCACCGGAGAAAAGTAGCTTTCCCAATGATTATGTGGAGTGGTCGGGCACCCGGGCACGAAGCATTAGTGGCAACCGGGTGGCCATTTGTGGGTTTGAAGGAGAGTGCTGGCGCCCTTCCCCGCACACCGCAGAGCAGCAATCACGCAGCAGCGAGCGTCGCGCGAAGTATTTAACGCAATAAGCATTAAATTCAAATTAGTTTCACCGGCATCGGCGTCGGTGTCGTCGTCGGGGTGTCGCGTGATGGTGTCGGGCTCCATCAAGGGGGAGGCCGTCCGTGGGCCGCGTTCCAAGACAAGCCTCGGGCGCGCTCGGGTGTGGCAAGAAATCAGACAAATTGAAATGGAGAGATAAATTACGCGCGTGCTCGTCCATATTCTCGGTGCTCGGGCGCATCGCCTCCAATTAGCCACCGGCCGGTCTCACTCTAGCTCTGTCTGTCGAATGGACTCTAATCGTGGCACTGATTGGCTATATTGAATATTATCCCATTCGGTGTTCGGGTCTGAGAATGCATCCATATCTCTGCGGGTGCGGGTCTCTTCGCCCAAAAAGTGGGTCGAATGTGCCATTTGTCATTTGGCGCACGCAACATCTTCTCGCACACACCACAATGATTAGGAGGCCCATCCCGGGTATGATGCTCTCGCCTCATACAGCGAGCCCGATGTGCTCCGGAGGAAGGATTAAACCGACCGGAAACTGTGGACCGTCGTTTCACCGGATCGTTGGCGTTGCTTCGATTTCGAGTCGCACGCTGGTCAATCGATGGCCGATCGATTCGCCTGGCTGCTACTGCTGCGTCGTCGTGTGTGCTGGTAATTTATTTCAATTTAAGCGCCCGATTCTGATTAATTTTCTTTATTGAGCTCAATCAATGCTGGCGGATGCTGGTGTGGATGTGGTGCGTGTTTTGCTTCGCCTACGATTGGATTGCTGCAGTGTCTCAGAGTGTCGTAAGTTTAGCGTCCCGAGCTACGGTTGACTGCAACACCCGACGTAGGTGTGAGGTCCGTCCGTCCGAAGGCATCAATCTTCTTCCGCCTGTTCGGGCTATTCATGGACTATTGGAAGTGGACTATTTTAATCATACACCCGCCGCTTGTACTTCGTTTTCGAGGTCAGAAACGAAAGAGGGGACCAACGGGAAACTGAACCCCATTGTGGCACACAGCAACTGGTAATAAAAATCAAAAGCCGATAGACTAACCGAGCGCGGCCAGTCTTGCTCCATCGTTTTCCCATAAATCAGGAAGATGCTGCCATGCCGACCGGGGGCGACCGTTAGGCACACGTGGCGATTCACCTTTGGTGTTCCGTGTGTTGGTGGGAAAAACGGACAGACTTTTCCTCCGTGGGGTCCCCTCTTGGGTTTCCCGGACGGCGAAGAACAGAAGAAGGACACTCTATTGCCAGATGCGGTTGTGGTGTAAATAATAAGGTTCTGGAACTGAGGTTCAACCATGTTGAGAGGGAAATGAAATGCGTATTACAATTAAAATCGTATCACGCATGGGATAACGCGGCACATAATGTCAATTCCGTTGGGTTGCCCGATGTTTCCGATTCTCACAAACATAACGTCACAAAACTAACGTTCGATTCTAAGCCTCATCCCAACTATTCATTGACCACGCTCTTACCAGGAACCGTGTTTTTGGGAACCATTCCATTTCCAGTAAATCTGAGATAAATCGGCCAAAGATTAGAACGAATATTGCCGAAGAATCCCCCGACGCTGCCCTTCGGGGACCGTGCAGGGTTGTAAGTCCTTGCTGTCTGGAAGCTGCTCCAGCAAACCGATCGATGCAGTGAAACCATATCGACCAGAACGCGCGAGAGAGCGTTAGCATACGTCTCTCGCCGGCTTCCCGGTTCCCCGGCTCCGGCTCGTCGCTCTTAAGCTTACAGCGAAAATATTGCGGACGTTTCTTGCCACCGGAAATGATTCTTCATCTCACCGTCGTCGTCAACGTGGGGCCACTTTCGGCCCAGTTTGCCCTTCTGTCAGCCACCGACGACGATGACGGTGTGGTCGGAATGTGTGCGGTAGCCGATAAGGAATTAAGGAGTTTTTCGCGCGGCGACGCTCTCGCCTCCGTTGCCGCGCCGGAAGCGAAAACCGCTTCCCGGTCCCGGGTGGGTTCGGACGAAATTTCGGTGTGTAACTCCCCGGCACCCGGGGCCAGGTGGCAGTTGGTAAGTGAAAAGCCGGATCAGGCGTCAGGAAAAGCGTCAATCGTTCGTTCGGCGCGTTCGCGTTCGGTTCGAGTATCTGAATATTTCAACCTGTCTCAACCGGCTCGGGCGACCGGAAACCGGAACCGGAGGCTGGCTGGCGAGGCGACATTCTCCGACGCTTACGTATTTACCGAGCCGTCAATTTTCATTAAATTCCTCGACGACGACGATGACGGGATGTGTGTGTGGATGTGTTACGTTTCCGTCATCGGATGCACGGCGTTTCGGGAGCCGCTGCGCTCTCGAATCTCAGCGCTGCAGGTTGCCCCACGGGATGTACGTTTGCCAACGCAATGTGGCCGCAATAAATAGCCGATTTGCCGTTTGCCAGTTTGTGAAATGGAGACGCCTGGTGGCTGGTAATAATTTCATCGCCCTTCGCAGCACATAATGCGTGCTCGTCGAAACCGCCGCCGACGTTCCGATAGTTTAGTGCGCCCCGTCGCACCTCACGACACACGCGACGACACAAAGTCACCGCGCGGTAAGCCAGCTTTACATCCCACCGCCCGGAAAGTTTGCTTATTATTTCAACACTCACACACACCACTCTGGCACTCGTCGCGGTCTTGGTAAGTTTGCCAGGATCGAGCTGTGCCACACAGCCCCGAGTTCGGGCAACCACAGATCCCCGGCTCGGGTAAAGAATGTTCCGGCCCACCTCGGGTTTGAACTTAATTTTGCCAACATTCACCGGCGCTTACCGTCATGTTTTGCATATTTTATGTCCATGTCACCGAGCGGCGACTTTGGAACAATAAAAACACAAACACAAGCAGAGTGAACGGTTGACACACGGGAACCGTGTTTGGCACCTGGTCCTGGTGCGGGCGCGGGACGCGGCGTGCGGAGGTCCTTCCGTTTTTCCACGCCAGCGAAGAAGATTGACAGCCATCGGAAGTGATATTGAAAGGAGAAACGTGTTTTTTTTACCGAAGTGTGATGTGTTTTAATTTTCACACTCCGTAATGAAGCTGCCGACCCAAAACGGTGTGTGTGCCCCCTTTCTGAAAATTGGGACTTAAAACTCAGCCACAGCAAAAGGACCAATATAATATCCTGCCCCCGTGAGTGCATTCGCTCGCCTTGTGGACCAAGACGAGAATATTGCATTTCAGACCACCGGAGACCGCCGGGAAATTGATTCCACAAAGCGCTCTCGCTCTCCTGTGGGATCACTAAACCCCGGGGACGGTGGTTCAAAATCCGCCGCCACCGTCATCGTATTTGCATCAAATATTTGAAATCGAAATTATCGAACGTGCGATTCCCTGTGACCACACACACACCCGTTTCCACATTTTCGTCGGCCCTTTTTGACGTGGCCCTCACAGAAAAAGGAGAAAAAAAAACGCGGGCGGATTGATTAGGCCCCCGGATGCTTTCTGCACCGGTTTTCTGGTGGATGATTATTTTTCCGTCGCCGCTCGGCTATTGTGGCAGCGGCAAAACGATGATGATGATGGCGACGGCCGCCCTTCGGGGGGTTCCCGACACTCTTCCACTTCCATTCGCATCGGCTTCTAGTTCTCTCGCTCGCTCCGTTATCTCGTTTTGTCATTATTCAAGCACCGTTTTCACGGTGGCCCGGCCTCGCCCGGGGAATGCGCACTTTACGCCCAGCAACCCGTCGATTTTCCCGACCCAACCCGACCAAGACCCGCGCGGCACGGCACGGTATCGATTTCTGGGCGCCGCGCTGCCGTCGGTGGATTTAATCTCGATTTATATTTCTTCCCCACCGTATCTTGGGGTCCGTTTCGTTTCGTTTTTTTTCCCTGGGGTTGGCTCCGTTCCGCTACAAGAGGCTCAGCTTCGTTTACATACACACTTCACTTATGAGGTCGAGCGCCTTGGTACGTCCTCGGTCCGTCTTTTTTGGCGTCTCCGTGGCAAGGTTCACGTTTCCGGCGGGCTTTGCCTCATCAGTTCCACTGCCGCCACCGTCGAAGTGGAAATCAATTTCGAAGGGGTTTTGGGGGGTGCTGCCCCACGCTCCGACCGACACTTGATCCACTTCCACGTCGGATGTGGGTTCCGGGCTCCAACGGGGCGGTTACACCGTCGTGAAGTTAAAAATAGTTTTTTTTTGGGCGCGATGGCGGAGTTCATCCTTTATAATCTTACTGTAATATAAGGAAAGAGTACGCGGCCTGATTGGAATCTAAATTAGACTGTGAGCCGATCAAAGAAACCTTAGCGAGCGAGTGTTCACGAGCGGCGTTCTCACGTGAGAGTGAGATGAGACGGACTCGCTCACTCCGCCAGTGCATCTCACTACAACCCAATAAATTAAAACTTAGCCATCCGAGTCAGTGGAGTAATTTCGAAACGAAGTTGTAACGCTCAAATGGAGTGTGCAATCGAGAAAAGGGACGCCTTAACCGGTACCCTCGACGGAAGCGCAACTTCACCAGCTGCTTTCAGCAGTTAAATGAATATTTACATGCCCTACGGGGTCCGAGGGCCCCGAACCGAACCGAACCGAAAACAAAGCCCAAGTACGGGTTTTTCGGGGATCGTTCCGTTTCCCACGATTGCGTTCGACGCCGGTTTTTTTCCACCCCAACGGTTGGTCATGAGATAATTTTTCCGAATCCAAAGGATGGGGCACGCGTTCGAAGCAACATTTTCAGATCACAGTGCCCTAAACCCTTGGCGGTCCAATCGTGATGCCCTGAAAAAACTGACACCCCCAGGATAACCGGAAACGGACCCGGGTCCCGGCGGGTCTCGGGTTTGCCGGAAGTGAAGTGGAAAGGATTTTCACGAGAGCGCATCCGGGGCGTGCCACTGTATGGGGTCGACACGGGCCAACAGCAATCCCCCTCGCCGACGCCGCCGCGATGAAAAAGGGTTCAATTAGGTTAAGGCCCGGCCTCCGGTCAAGTCCGTTCGAAGGTTCGTCTTCTTGTTTCGTCCTTTATTTTTTTGCTTTCCAATTTTAACACCCGAAGAGGCGCGGTGTGTCGGCGGCGGCGGTGGTGCCAACCAATCAGGGGTGCGTGGCCGTTAATCGGAAACGGCCGACAGGGCGCCGGGTGGCGCTGTGTCCAGAGTTTTCCGGGGATTCCATCGACCGACCGGCCAAAGAGACTAATAGAAATTCAATTTCGTACAGGTGGCAGAAGATGTTTGGCTTAAGTGGAAAAGGATTCGGCGTCAGCGTGAGGCCTACGAACCGGACCGTGGTATCCCTTTTTGCCACCCGGCGGGGGGAGACTTTTTGAGGGATATTTGTCCATCGATTTAGCCCGGCCCTCCTGCGTGATGGGGCTGATGAGGGATGTTGGCATATAAATAGCTTCATCGGGGTTCGACAGGTTGGTCGGGTGGCTGGCCAGCCGGCCGAGGTTCGGTGGTTTGAAACAGTGCAGAAACCAGAAAGTGCTACTAAATGGAGTCAACCCCGGGCGTCCCCTCTATCTGCACACCACCGACTTCCGGTCGGTGGTTTTCAGGGAATACATTTCGCAAATGGACTCCGGTACCGGAGCGGGTCGTACATCTTCTGCCGCTCCTAACTCCACTGGGGATGCAGATTTCGACCTGCCCGTTGTTGTTGTTGTTACTGTTGGCGGTGCCATTTCGGGACAAAAATTGATCGATCAATTCGTGCGATGACCTCCACACCACTGAAGGACTTCAGCTCCCTCCAGCTCCAGCAGGTTCCCCCCGTAACCAAATGCTGCTAACGACACACACACGACGCCTGATGGTTCGGTTGTGGTTTTCGGGTGACCGGCCAGCCATTTCGACAGCCGGTGCACTCCGCTATCCTCCCAAGTTGAAACTCCTGGCACGTTGTTTGCCGCGGCCAGCAGATATTTAAAGGCTATTAGAAAATTGCCAAATGAGCTTTGCGCTGGTGACATTCCGTTTGATTGATTTTCTACCCCACAAACGAGGCTCCCCTGCCGCCGGCCCAGACCAGGGGACCTCGCTCACCACAATTGATTTCCTTCGATGGACGGGCACCACCAATCGGTTCGGCAACGGGTCCGTGTCCCTTTTATGCGCCTTGCGTTCTTGCGGTTTGCTGCCCGAGAGACCGCAACTAAGTCCTGCTGCAGCAACCCTGTCCAGCCTGCGCGTGTGTGTGTGTGTGTTTGCTTTCCGGGTGAATTGTTATCCTTACCTGGAAATGGAGAAAAGAAAACAGAACCCGGGTTAGATGGGATAGCCAGAGAGAGAGAGAGAGAGAGAGAGAGAGAGTGCAAAAAATTGTGTTAACATCAAGTGTTTGCCTACGGCCGGGTCGGCCTTGGAACTTTGTGCGTTCCACTGCTCCGGGTCCGAGTTTTGCTGGTATTGATCGACACACCTTACCGGAGAAAAGGGATTAAATTAGCGGAAGTTATCGTAAGTAAGACATCGCCGGACGCTGGAAGTCGCTTTTTAATTAAGAACTCACGTGCACACGGGTGCAGCTGAGTAGACGACCGGCGTAAGCCCAACGCTCGTAAGCCAAAAAACTCGCCACTCGCCACTGTGTGTGTGTGTGTTTCTGAATCCTGAGCCGCCCTGGGCCTGGTGTTTTTTGTTTGAAGACGTGGACGTGCTCGCCACGACGCCGACAGCACCAGCTCCGGATTAACTTCGTACCTTTTGCGCGTACCCAGCGCGGCTCAACCACCGCCCGTAGCCAAAGGTTCACGGCTTCACCACCAGGACGGGGAGATTATTTTCGTCCACCGGGACCGTGCGGCCTTCAACCGAGAAGAACTACGCGTTTTTTGTAGTGTTTTTTGAGGACGGATCAGGGAACACAAGAAAAAACCGGGAGCTGAGTTTACGCTGCTGGAATGCCGAGCGCCGCAATACACCACATTTCGACACGGATCCGTTCCCATAACGGGTGTCTACTAGATCGTCGTCAGGGCCGCCGATGCTGGTTGGAATTTTCACCGGGGCGCGACTTTTGTCCGTGAGTTCTGGACTTTTACGCTTCTGTCGACGAAGCGTTTCTGGTTCGTGGGGTATTTTAATTCAAATCACAGATAAGTATGGTGTGCGTTCTCGGTATCCTGTCCATAAATGGGCCCTGTCCTTGTGGTGGAGCCAATTTGTACGATGAAAGCTACACCATTATCTTCGCTGCACGGCTGATTGGCACACAGCGGGCGTTTGAGAGTTGCAACACGGCCGATCGAAGGATCTCCATGGAAACCGGAAGACCGCATCACGGTTGCAAAGACAAAAAGGCCCCGGGGAGGCGGAAACCTAACCTAGTCGGTGCCGGATTTATCGATCCGTTCCGGAAAGGGACCGGGACAAGGGTCGGAATACGAGCCGGAAAAACCGGAAGCTCTGTTTACTCAACGTATTTACGTACACACAGCCCGCCGGCAGCCCGCCGTAGCAGCAGCAGCAGCAAACGTAAAGTTTTGCCGTTTTTTTTCACTTGCAGCTCAATCCTGCAGCACACGCTGAGAACCCGGGGGGGGACCCGTTCCGAGAATCCGATGCGACAACAATATTATTGTGCCCGCGGAAATATGGGTGGAGAAAATGTTTTCGTTTGCAAAACGCTACAATGTGGTCTCACCCGGGTGTCCTTGCCAGTGGGAACCGCCAACAAGGATACGCGGAGAGTCGGGTGCCGAGATCGCCGAGTTGAGAAATCGTGTCGAAACTCATTCATTATTAAATGGTCGAAAATTCAAAGCGCGAGGGCACAAATAAAATGTGACACATTGTGCTGTGTGCGCCTCCGGGGCCAAAATCGCAGTGCCGAAATCGCATTGTGTCACACAATGACGGCAACGACGGTATTGGTGCGCCCGATTCGGGGAAAGTGCCGTCGTTAAGCCGGGCGCAGCCATTACAGCATGACTCCGCCGTCGCCGCCGCCGGTCCGTGGGTTATTTTTTCCCGGAAAACAAACGTTTGCCGTTCCGATTGTGAGAAGAGCGTCACGACGCTGTCGTGAATCCGACCGGCTGCTTTCTTGACGGCGTTCTCATCCCGATGGCGGGATCCCGGAACTGCACATTTCTTTATCCGATCTCGTTTAATATTCATATCGTTCACTCATTATGTAAATGATAAAACTTAAATCTTTCGCGAGGGCCCAAGCGTCTCGGCCGCAATCCTGAGCCGCAGAGTGAGCCACTGCCGGGCTCCGGGCCCGGACACTAATAGGCAGGCGGCATCCATTTCCGCGTGTTTCCGCTTTCCAGCGGAGCGAATAAAGCGAACTTTTCCGCCTAATATCGTCATCCAAAATTGGCTTCCCGTGTCATCGGCCGAAGAAGGATGCCATCAGGGCGGAGCGGTGCGCGGGGCGATAATTAGAGAACCCTTTCCCGAATGTGGGCAATTCCCGGTGTTGGTGGTCATAAAATCAAATATCCCTTTTGCGTTTTTTTCCCAGGCCGCGAAAGCCACTCAAGTTCTGTGGCCACCGAAACGACTACCCCAGCCTGACGCAGCTCGAGAACACGGGAGAGAACGCAATTACCAGGCCTGGCCAGGGTACCATTACAGGGGGCGCGCGCCTTCTACAGGTCGTTCGGGAGGGTTGGGGTATTTCTGGCGCCACCAAGGAAGTATCCGGGTCCGGGCCCGGGTACGTAAGGAGCATTTTTAAGCCACCAGGCACCAGATGGCAAATCGCGATTTATCAGGCACTTTCGGGCCGAATCCTTGGGTCGGTTTCGGTGGGCCCGAACACACGTCCCGGGAATGGAAACCACAAAAACCGGGCCATTCCTCGCTTTGATTGTAGGACGGTCGGTCGTGTTGACACGGCTTTACACGGAGAATGGTTTTGTTAACTCATTAGCTCATGGCCCAGAGTCCCACAGCGCGACGCGACAAATGAATCCCTTTTTTCGTGTAGTTCAACTAATATTGGACCGGGTTTACTTTGGAGCTTTGGTTTGCAGTCGGGCTCGTACTTAAGAACTGCACTCATTCGGAACCTCACAAGCCGGCGCGGCACTCCAATCCATCAAGGCCGCAGCCCCGGCCGTTCGGGGCGAAATGTTCGCTCGGGTGCTGCATAATTTATCCTTCCCACACGGTGCTACGTGAGGTTGATCCGTGTGTCAGCTTAATAGCTCGGACCGGAGGGCCATGGTGGGCGCCCCAAATGTAGATCGTACATACACGCTCTGCTGGCCGGGACGTGACGGTCGATGCCGACCGCGACTGCAAAACGCGACTCGGCGCGGTCGACGTCAAATGTTGGCGAAAAAGTAACAGCGGCACGGATTTTACGATAAATGAGAGTACACAATGTTTTTGGCCGGATGCCACTGGCCGGTGGTTACATCCACTTCGCGTCCGTGGCGCGGCACTGGAACCGGGAATGATGTCGTTACGAATCAGTCTAATTTGCTGTTCGTATTTGGGCGTTCCGTATGGCCGTATCATTAACTGTTCCGCCGTCTGCGTGTGTGTTGTGGGCCACTGCGCGGATTGGGTCGTGAATAACAATGTATCGAACGTGCCGTGTCAGGAATAGGCACTCGAATGTAGCAGTTACTAGGCCCCGTAAAGGAAGTTGAATTTGAAGAATTGCCTTTGGAAGGTTATTTTGTGGGAAATGCCACAAGCCTTGTTTGGTCCCCAATAATTGACCGGAACTTCAAAAGTATCCCAAGGTCACAATCAAGCCCCCCAAGAGCCAAATCGGCTCAGACGGATAATCGGCCCCTCCGAGAGCCTTCTTTCGAACCGTTTCCGGTCCTCGCTATCTTACCGGTTCACGTTGAACTAAATTGGCTAACTCACGAAAAACACCACCCATCTTCTCGGTGTCGGCGCCATCACCGAAATACCGACCTTCTCCTCCATCTTGAGGTTGCTCCTCTTCTGGAAATCAATATCGCCTCCGACAAGCACCGCCGCCTACGTCCACGTCGGATGGTTTTGAAATATTTATCCGCCGCGCGGAATGGAACCACTTCTGGCGAGTGAACGACAATCGGGCGCACCACCGAACACTTACAGCGCCCCGGGACGCCGGTTACCTACCGGAGAGCAAAAAGGGGGCTTTCCGGCCTATAAAAAGTAAGATCTAAGCTGCCTTCCAGCTGTCGAAATCACACTCGGCCGCACTCGGCTCGGCGTGCGGCCAGTTTTTCTTACTATGCCCTATGGTTACTACTGTTTCGGCCCTTGGCCCTTGGTGCTTCGGGGCTTGGTTCGTTCGCTTCGGGCTGCGGAACCAGCAAACCGAGAGCGAGCGAGAGAGAGAGGCACGATGCTGAATAATTGATAAGGAGGCAGATTACGTTACGTAGTCGGTGGTCGGTTCTCAACGGTCAATCTTATGATGCGATGGCCGGACCTTAGCCGGGGAACTTTCCTCCGGGAGTTCGCTCCGGGAGCAAATGAACTCCATTTATCTCCGGTCCTCGATTGCTCTGGGTCACCCGGATTCAATTACAACATTTGTTTACGGGCCCCGCTTTTTAATGGGCAACTAAATCTCCAACTACAACGCCCAAATCCAGTGTGGCAAGGAGTGAGCTCCGGCTCTGGCCATTCAATCGATCCGATCCTTTGTCGCCGTCGCCGTAGGGATTATCGGAAGAAAGGGAATCGACGGGGCCATTCGGGGTCATTTCATATCTCTCGCGTCACGCCGCGTCTGACGGCTGGCTTAATTTGGTCCCCCTCAGGGTTGTGAATTCCAAGAAAAGACTTTGATCACAAAGGCCGCCCAACATCCGTCTTCGGGCGAAGTTTAATCGCTTTTTTCAATTTCACTCTCCAACTTCCCGGTGATCAATTTACACAATGGCGAGCCGAGCCCCAGAATGGCGTATCGGGGGTTGTGTGCGTGTGGGTGTGTTTGTCATTCATAATTCCACTGGGCTTGAAACGCGAATTAGAAGAAACAGCAACAGCAACCGCCCGACGGGGCCCCGGCATACATTAACATACATTTACACCGAGAGGCGGGCGTGTGCGTGTGTGTGTGCTGTAATGTTCCCCGTGGGAAATGGTGGGCGGCCGGCCAGAAATGGACGGCGGAAAACTCGGCGGAAAAACTCGACCACGGCACGGGCACGGAACGGGCACGGCTTGTTTGCAGGTTGTTATGCCGCTCGTTTACATTCTCTGTATGTGGCCAAATTTGACTTTGAAATGTAGCACGAGAAGCACGCGCACCGTGCGGGTGCCGGTGCCGGCGTTCCTCTGAGAAAATGGGCCCTTTTCCTTCGTGCGCAATAATGTTTGGACCACCGATCTGCGTCCTTAAAGAATGCGTCCCACGTAGGGTTACTTTAACTGTGTCCGTCGGTCGCCGTCGACACTGCACCAAAAAATGGAACCCCTGAACACGCTGCGTCGAAAGAATCGTCCTCGTAGCGCGTTTTTGCATAAATATAATTGAAACGATTGCCAGCGGATGCATTTTTGCATCAAATTGCACCAGAGCCCCCCACTCCCCGGTTATGCTCTCGGTAAATGAATGAAATAAAACGCTCGAAAGCATCCCGGGTCAGTGCAGCCGGGGCGCTGGCCGGATTCTAATTAAAATCATAGATAGCAAACCACCGCCAGGAAATGGGGTTTCCACTGATCTTTCGTCCTCGGACCGCCCGCTCGCCCTCTCCCTCTCTCTCTGTTGGCAGAGTGGTAATTTAAATATTAAAAAAGATTACGACAATCTCACGGATTGGCGAGGACACACCAACACACAGAGGGAAGTAATAAATGGGCGATGATTGTGGAGCGAATCCTCCTGGCCATCGTCGTCGTGGTCGTCGTGATCTGAAGTGATGCTGGAGATGCCACTAGTAACTTGTGCCGGGCCTGGCGATCAAGGAAAGAGGTCCTTTGTGGACGGCCGAGCGAGAGAGAAGTGTTGGGAAAGTATTTAACACTTTTCGTTCCACTTCTCCCGAAGCCGAAGTGGCCGAGAAGGGCGGACCGGTACACGCTGGCGAGTGACAGGAACCATTACTCTTGCCAATAAATGCATCCGAAGGGATGCATCCGCTCTCTCTCTTTCTCGTTCGTCCAGTCCCTACTCTACATTGAATTATAAATTTAGCCTTTTACGACGACGACGACGTCGAGCGCTCAGAGTTCCCGGACACAGATTAATGGATTCGCAGTCTTTCATCCAGTTCACGGTGGACGGGGGACCGTGGACGTGGACCCCAAAAGTAAGTGCATTTTAGAGAACTCCAATTTATGACATTATTCGTATATTTTTAGTACCAACAAACCAACCCCGGCGGCGGACCGGAAGTAGAGCTTCATTCCGCCCGGAACAGGCGGTCACACACGCCACGCTACGCGCGCGTGCAAGGGAAATATTAAGGATTCAAATGACTTGCCGCGTGGCACGTGGTACATGTAATGACCGCGAGTGTCCCGACTATCCGACGCAGCCCCAGTCCGCGTGGCGCGGCCGAAAAGTCGTAGCTAGCCACCGAAACCAGAACCACGGGTGTGTGTTTGCTCTCCTCCAGGCCACCAGAACCACCGCCGCGGAAACCCGTGTCCCGTTCCCAAGGACGACCAGCCTGGCCCGGGGGCGTGTCATTTGCTGGCTGACGTTTGGCCGCGCATTGCGCATTGCGCGCGCTGTTTGTGGGCCATTTTTCGATGGCCAACTAAGCGACCAACATCGATAGATGGATGGCAGCACGATGTTTGTGACCGCGCGCCACCGTCGCCCCCACCGCCACCGGCCGCTTGAATAATGAATAATGAAATTGATGGAAAAATAAAATATTTCCATTATGGCCCATCATCCCGTGTATCGTGTGCCCGTGTCCGTGCCGGATGTTTGTGGACAAACTAAGTGTGTGTACGCGGCGCGGCGAGCAACAACAACAATTTTGGAGCCACATTGCACACACACACACAGACGGACACACATGCGCACCGCCCGGTGCCAACCATCGACCAGCGTGACAGGCGATGTTCCGGTCGAATGCACACTTACGAACCGCAACGGTGGTAATCTTCTCACTGCACGCACGGGGGTGGAGGGTCCAGGTCCACCACCCGCCGCGCCACCACCTGCGACCCGGAGAGGTCACGAACCACCTCCTGGCCGAAATATGCGGTTTCACATTTCAATAGTTTATGGTTGGGTTGTTTATTTTGGGAAGCCGGGCCGACGGAATGGCAGCCTCCTGGACGGGCCAGGCCGTGGGTTCCGGTTCCGCGACCTGCACCGGCAACAGTAACGGTGTGTATCTGTGGTGCGCCGGGCTCGTCCCGTTTCTTGGCCCCGGACTGGATTCCGACTCTCAATCTAGGGATTCATCTCGTGGTCCTGTGGCGAAGCGTGTGTGGAATCCCTGCAGTGAGGATTCCGTGACCGATTCCGCGCGATGAAATCCGCGTTCGGGACCAGCGCCCGTATGTCATATCCGCCCGGATCCGGAGCCTTCAGTCCAATTTCGCCAGGATCGCCCAGCTTCTGGTCACGGCGGCGGAGGCTTCAGCAATTTGAGCGCAAACAAATGAAATGTAGCGCGAGACGCGGGTGTGTGAACATCGATTGGCGACAAATTCGATTTCGTTTTTTATTCGCCCGGAACCAGGGGATTCGAAAATGGATTTATTTTCACAGGACCTTCAGGACAGTCTGGACGAGTCTGAAAAAAGTTTCTCTTCAACGGTGGATTTTGGGCGAATAAAAAGATGGCTGCCGCGTTGCCAGGGTCAGTAGATTACTGCCTTGGCCACGGTTACCATGACAGCCAGCAGCGCTTATGTAGGCCGCCAATTTTTGATGGCGGCTCAAACAAATGTGGGCCTTTTCCGGGAGATAGCTTTATCAACCAGGAGCACCGGCGGGGCGGGGCGGCTGGTGGTGCCACTAGAGGCGCACAATCAGTGTCAATTACTTCAATTTGCTGCTGCTGCTACAGCTGCCAAGCAAAGTGCCCGCCCCAACCCGGCCCGTGGCGATGGCGATGCGATTATCGTAATGTTTACACAATTTGTACCGATGGGGGCCATTTTATCGGAGCGCACGCACGCATGCACGTCATTAACAATTTGCCACCGTGTCCGTCAGTCGTCGCAGCGCGGGGAAATGCACTTTTCGTGTAACTCGCCAATTATGTGCCCCGAGCGCCGCCACGTGGAGTGCCGCCACATCCTTTTTACCAGGTACGCCAATCAGCGCGCCATCAATGTAACGCCGGTGCGGCCGACGGGCCGGTGGCGTTGCAGAAAGTTGGTCATTTTTATTTCAATTCAAGATCGCCCAATTCGATTTGAAAGCATTTTAAATGGGCTTAAAATTCCCATTTATCGCCACTTTCCCGTTCCGGCGGCGCTAATCTGCTGCCGTTGATCGATTTTTCACAGTCGGCCGGCCCGCTTGATTGTGTCTCTATTGTGTGACTCACAATCGGTGGTGCGATGCTAACCTACATTTAGGTCACGCTCGTGTCCTGTACGTGTAGTAACCACGCGTCCCACCCACGCCGAAGAACACCGAAAGTAGGCAAAGCTGATCAGAAAGTGAATGGGGAATAGGCTAGAGGCCTAGGGCTTGTTTGCGTGGCTTACGACGATATCTTCATTATGCCGTTCCGCTGCACGGCACGGAGGCCGATTAATTGAGAGACCTACCACCCATCAAACCCGCTAAACCGGGCCAGAAATAATTACTACGCCAGAGCGGAAGGCAAACACAGATCTGTTGCGTAGATAGAGTGTCCATGTCAGCCGCGCGCGGAAAAGCGGAAGCGACCAGCGGCTGAAGCGAAGATGAATTTCCGGCGTGACGTTTCACTATGCGGGCGGATTAGTCCGGGCATTATGGGACCATTTAATCGAAAGATTAAATTCCGTTCCACCAGGTTCCGGAATCGGCACGCCCAAGTCGTCAAGTCCCGGCTGACACTTAAACACTCTGTGGCCCGTAAATAGAGCCAGATATTATTGTGGGGAATATTAAGGAATATGCAGAAGTAACGGATTCGAATGAGCCATTGGCCTGTGCGGCCAATAATCATTACAAAACACGATTCGCCCCCGGTTTGAGGTACCGACTGAAGTGTCTCACATGGCGGAAGATTACCGATATTTATTCAACCCGATCATCCCGGGCGTTTGGAGCAGACAAGGAGTTCCCACATACCCGGGCGAAGATTGTTTGAGTGCCGGCGCGACTGTTGAATACTAATATTTGTACTCGACTTAACACAATACTTCAGAAAACTACTTCCTCGGCGGCGGCATCGCAAGGGGCCGGTGTGTGAAACGATCTCAATTTTGTGTTGATTTTTGAGTCCGGTCTCTCCGGCGCGCTTGTCCCATAATAAATGGATCCATTACGGGCAATCAGACGGTGCGACGCCGGTCCGGAGATGTTTAAGGAAATTGTCACTATCATTGGGTCACTCGCCTCGTGTCCTCGTATCCTTGTTGTCGAACGATGACGACGACGACGACGACGACGAGGAGGATTGCCCATTCGTCCTCGTCGTGTGTGTTACAATCCCGAGGCGGGTCACGTTTTGAGCATTTGTTTCACTTTTTGCCGGCGCCGTGAAGAGAGCGTGGAGCCCATAACCGGGCTATCCTCCGAAGGATAAGACGGGCCCGGGTTCTGGTGGCCGCCACGCGTACATCTCCGGTGCAACGGGAGCAGCTCGTACTAAGGCCCGTAAAGTCTCGTGGGGGGCTTACATTTTCGAAGATGCACATCCGGTAATGAGATTGTAAACCATAAATGAACTCTGGCGGAGCTCCCAAGGAGGGCCAAGAGAGCCCAAGATGATGGCGCACACGGATCGACCGACCTCGCAATCCCATCTAGAGCGTCTCGGGGCGATCAAGGAAATTGCTAAATTATATATAAATCAGCATAAATTACGCTTTATGTGCTCCGCACCGTGCAGTAGTGGCCGGGTCACACCGGAAACGGAATCGAATAGTCAGCTGGAGTCCGAATCCGATCGTTGGTGCCGTTGGTGGCCGGGATTTACGTACTCGGCACGTCAAAAGCGGTGCTCCTTAGCGAAGGCAAAATGTCCTGGGCCCCGGACACGCTAAGGACGGTGGCGCCCTCGGACAAGGAGCACATTCATTTTCCTAAAAGGATTACGGACACGACAATATTGTCCTTTACCTGATCCGTACCGCTTAGCAGAAGCGTTACAGAGAGCGAGAGACATTCACCTTTAAAGGTGGGCTCCGCCATTGATCGGCATTCTTCTTGGGTCACACACACACACGGAGCCGTTCTAAGGACTTCCAGCTTCCAGCAGCGTCAGCCCATTACAGGGATTTATGGCGAAAAAAGTAGGATGCAAATGCAACCGCATCATCATCATCATCGCCATCATCCTCAGTGGTATGCAACGGATCATTGGGATCATTCATTTCGTGCATTTGGCGTTCGTTTCATTTCGCCCGTCTTGTTCCGGCCACGTTGCAAGTCAGGAGGCAGTGGGCAGGACGAGTAAGTTTTATGACTAATTTGAACACTCCAAAATGTTACTCGCAGCCCAAGGATGGCCTCCTCACACTTCTTCGCGCCCACTTTCGTGCCTTCATCTTGTTCTGGGTCTGGGCGTTCACTTCTCGAGAGCCACCCAGAGAAGGAGTCTTATCCGGCATCCGGGAAAATAGTTTTGGGACCACCCAGTTCGGCCACCCGGTGGGCTGCGGTTCGCTCGTTTGCATACAAATGTGGTTGCCGCCATTAATATGGCAATCAAAGGCGGATTTAATATACGAAATGGAAACTCCGGGCATCATATCTCCCGGGCCCGGTCCGACCCGGGTCTACCGGGGGTGAGGAGGGTGTTTTGTTGATAAATCGTCTGACGAATGGAAAACCCCAGGCCCCGCCCCGGGGTCCTCTCCGGGAGCCTCGATTCGTTTGTTTCGACCTAAATTGGGACTTCCCCGAGCCTAAATGCTTTCCCGAGAGCGCAGAGACCTTTTGTGAAACATTTTTACCTCATAAAACGTTTCCTTGAGGGGCTCGAGGGGCTGGCCGGGCAGGATCGGCTTTAAATTCACTGAACGGGGCGCCTCGGTGCTCGGTGATGGGTCACCGTGGGTAAAATAAACAACGGAGTGACACATGACAGCTAGGTAGGCGCTGTGTGGTGGGTGGGTGGCTGAGTGTTTGGGACCACCGAAACGGGCTGCGAAATGTAGGTTGACTTTCCGTGGCAGCCCGGCCGCCAGTCAGAAAGCCAGCCTCCGGCCCCGAGACCATTTGGAAGCATCAAGGACTGTGCTGTGCGACACCGACGACGATAAAGACGATGCTGCTGAGGCTGCTACTAATGATGGTGACAAAGGGGGGGTTGGGCAAGGGTGGATTGACAAAGGGCGGTTGACAACTAGACCGGCAGGACATGCGTTTCAACTTAATCAGTCAATTAGCATGATGGAACCACGGCAACGGCGCGGCAAGGGCTCGGGGCGGGCTGACTAATGCTGACTCTGGCTGGCTCTGGATGACTGGCTATGGCGGCCCCAGCTGCCGTCCGGCGTCGTTTAAGTGGTAGATAAATGGTTAATCAACTCGATTGCACAACACAACCACCCAAAACATGGGCCCCGGAAATATGTCACTTTCCGATCCGCGAACGGCGACGGCCTTCCCACCGCCGCGGTTGGTCACGTTCGCGTTTTGTGGGTTGTATCTCGTGTGGCTTGATTGGGCCCGCACAACCCCAACCGCGCGGGTTTTTAATATTAATGCATTAATCATAAAGCGGAGAGCATCCGTTTAATTTACGGCATTACCTTAATTGCAGAGCGTCACGCAGCGCACGACCGTATTAAGACCTTGAGCTACTGGCTACTCGTCGTCGTCGTTTTCCCGATCCCGATTCCGTGCTAGACACATCATGGTCCTGTAACACGTAACATCCGGCACGGGACTAGCAGCCATTAGCAGGGCTAAAGCCAACCACTAAAAGGCAGCTTCCAGCGTTCGATCGACCGGTTTCCGGGCAGCCCGGAAGCCCCGCAGTGCCCTAATCACCCGATTGCCGAGCTGCCCCAAAAATTCATATTCTCCATTAGAAATCGATGATTTAATCATTTAGTCGTTGCCCCGGGTTGTGGTGGCCGGTCCGGTCGGTCCGGCCAAATGTGTCCCTAAGTGTGTGTAGGAATTACATTATTAATACGCGCCCCCATTGGATGGGCCCCATTTCCATTAATAAAACAATGAGTGAGCGAATGTCCTTTTTGGCTGTGCCGTCAGGGCGAAACCCGATAAACGGTTCCCGCATCTGCTGCTGCCATTGATTGTGGGGTCCGGCGTTTTGATTTTTGTCAGACCGGAAGAGACCAAGCTAGTTCGACTTCCCGTTACGTTACAGGAACCGCGCTCTCGATCGCTGTAACGGCGGTATCGTCGCTAGCCAGTCCGGTGTGTGCAACAAATCCGGGGCCGACCCGGCTCGGGTCGGAGTTGAGTGAAAGATGGGAAGAAAATGTATTTTCTATGCCGTTTGAATATTAATGCCGGACTATGCATGCCGTTTCCGGGAGTCTGGGATGCTGCTGCTGCTCGGATAGCCGGTCTCCGTCGATTGCCTTTCAATGGGATCGCACCCATCGCTCGCTCGGAAAAGATCAATATGGCCACCAGTATGGCCGAAGGTGGTCCTCACATACACAATTATAATCACAATAATAACCATCGTCATTAGGAAGCACTCGAACGAACTCGACACGGCCTTGTGGGGGACGCTCTTCGAACGTCCACATCGTATTTGCGGGGGGACTTACGTAGCAGCGGGATGGACCCATTGTCACAGTAGGCGGGGCAAATGGACCATCCCCGGGTTGGAAACGGGTTGCTAGGGAGAAACAAAAATCATGTTCACTCCACATGGGGCGACGACCGACGATGATTGCTGGACCGACACAGGCACAGGCAGCTCACCGGTTCTCAAGACGACGCCCGGAACTTTGCGTCGCTGTAATCCGGGGCTCCGGTTCCGGTTTTAATGGGCTTCGGCCTTAAAAGTGGGGACTTCATTATTTTACCAAATTGAGACCCGGAGGCTCCCGGACTAGAGTATAGGTCTCATCCACTGGAGCCACCGGGAATCCAATTACCAATCAAGCGTAGTAGTAATTGTCAATCGAAGACCAATAATGCTATTTGCATACCAACACCGGGTGGGTTTTGTCACCCGCAGGAGCACCACTTTGATCCTCGCAGGGTACTTTGACGTCAATGATGATTGTTTGAACGACATGAAAAATGATACGCCGCCCGCAGTGATGATTGGTGACTTCTTCTTTGCCTTCGGGGGCAACGACTCTAAACTACGTCGTGCCGGTACGCGTGTGTGTGTGTGTGTGTGTATGTCCTTCGCCGGCCCAGCTCAACGATCTCTGCGATCCATCTTCATCATCATCGAGCACCGCAAGAAGCCTTCTTTGATTCAACGCGATGTTGGGCACTTTCTCTCTCTCTCTTACCGTGACGATGCGTGATGCGATTCGGGTTAACCCTCAAAAACTCACCGCCCACTTCGACCCTTCGGTTGGGTAAAATTGATTAACGATGAAGCGATGACGTTTGCTTCCTCTCTCGAGAGTCGAAAGCCGATAAGTCATGATTTTCCCAATAAGAAAGCGTAACTACTTGCCTACTAGATGGCCACACGGTTGAAAGTTATTAACATAAATCATACCAATGTGCCGAACACTGTGGCAGCACTCACCTGGAAAGAGACAGAGAAAGAGAAAGACCGTTTAAATCATCAATTTACGATGGGTGATGGGTTAATTAGAAATCCAGCGACGGAGCGCGAGGTGACCGTCTCGTTTTGACAGGGAATCCCCTCCCAGTCCTCGCCCAAAAAAGGTGTCCAGCAGGGGTGTCAAAAGATTGATGGCTGGCGATGGCACCTCCGCGTGAGAGCCTCGCGGGAGCCGACCGCTTCACGGACGCAATTATTGACGGATTTTCGGGGTTCCGAGGGTTCCGGGAGCTGTCAGTCTAAATTTATGTGCCTTTATCTTACCGGATCCGACGCTGACCGCTTTCGCGGCTCATCAAAATCACATTTCGCATCCGGCAGCAGGACACACTGTGGAACCATTTACGGCACTGGCAAGAAGCCTTGGCCGAATATAAATTTTAAATCTCAAATTAATTGAAGTGGACCTGGAACACGGAACGGCCCGGCCCACTTGTACACGGCGGCGGCGGCGTCGACCGGTCCCACTCGTCTTAATTCGCATCCTGCCGGCGAACGGCGAAGGTGTCCTTGCGGTTAGACTCTCGCAGAACACGTACACGAACCGCTCCGTCGTCAGGCGTCGTTTGGCGAGAAACACACACATCGTTCATTGCCGTTGGTTGGCCAACGGCGGAAGCAGGATTCGGAGGCCCGCTGGGACAGCAGCGGCGCACCGAAATGTGTCCATTTCAGGAAAATGTATTCGGAACGTGTCATTTGTGCCACGCTCCTCGGCAACGCCGGCGTGGCAAGAAAAAGCATTTCCCAGGCACTCGGTGCGGTCCGGGGCTAGTCAGCGCAACGCATTGTGTGCTGTCAAAACCCGGCCACCGGCCCCCGTGAGAGGACGAGACGACGTTGACGACGGAAAAGAAAATCAATTTTCCCTCATTTAAATATCAATTTGTGGTGCGCTCTCGGGGCCCTGGCCAGAGCATGGGCGGGGGGCGGGACACAAAAACAGGACAAAAGGGGAAAATAACAAAACACTATCGTAGTCACAAAACATGCGCCACACACGTGTGTATGTGTGGCCGGTCCCCGCCGCACCGTGACCTCTTACTCCGTGTCCAACTGTCAGGTCAGGTGTACCCCCCCCCCGGCTTGTGGCGGTTTGTTCTGCTTTATTTTGTGTCGTTCGACACTTCCGGACACTTCCGGCTCGTCGTCCGGTTCGGTTCGGTCGCACTATCCCGGGCCGGGTTTAGTTTGTCCTTTCGCATGACAGCGCAGAACGCAGGACGGATCGGGACGGGCCCCAAAAAAAGGCCGAATTTGGGACACTTCGAGAGAGAGAGAGCGTCGACATTTCGGATTGACTTTGAGAGGTTTGCTGAAAATGGCTGCGAAATAACAAAACCCCTGGCCCCGGTCCCGTCTTTGCCGGGCGAATCCGGACGAATGGAAAATAATGATAACCACATAACGCCCCACACGCAGCACCTATATCAAATAAAATCAAATCAAAAGCTCAAAAAACAGTCACAAGATGGCGCGGGCTGCGCCCACGAAATGGGCAGCTGCCAGACACAGATCCGGGTGATGGGGCTGCCGGGGTTCCGAACCCTTTTCGCCAACGTTAGAGTTCTTCTCTCGTTCCCAAGGAAAGTTCCCAAAGAGGATTGCTGGCAAGCAAAGGCAGCACACGCTGGAGGTCCCTTGGGAGGTTCCCAAGGGTTCCCAATCAATATTTTGCCAACAGCCAAAAGAGTGCCCAAAGTCTCTGTCCCAAGTCTTCTGATACCGAAGAAACGCCTTTAAGACGATGCCCGATAACGATCGATAGCGGAGCCTGGGGCTGTTGAACCTAAAAACTCGAAGCTGGGGCTCTCCGGTGCCACAATTAGCGTCCCGACTACTCCTCCACGGGGACACCACTCCACAATTTCGAACTAAGAAAATGAGAAAATTGATTTGTGGTGTTAAGCTGCACCGCCCCGGGAGCCCCGTCTTCAATTACTACAAATGATTTGTGATTCCGATCGGCCAAAGGTCCCCCGCCATCACTTTCGGGCTCAATTCAACAATTACCGGACCCCCCCCCCCCCCTTCCGGACCACCGAAGGAGGGTTCCAAATCGCACGGAATGAGTGGTCATAATCCACTTGTCCTCGGATGGAACCGCACTTCTCGGAAGGTCCTCCGAGAAGTCGGGCGGCAGGACTTCAAAGGGCAACGCATAAGTAACGGAACAGCCACACCTGGTCGAGCGCAGGTCCCTGAATAATTCTCGGGCATCATATCCTGGCGTGGCCCATTTCTTTTCTGGCCCTTTGAATGCTTCTTCCTCTTCGTGTTGGTCTTGAGTGACGAGATCATATACTGAAGAGGCAGCTGCCGGGCGGGCTGCCGGCAACAGGCCGGCATGTTCAACATCTCATCCTCTCCGACCAGCCGGGATGAAGCCGGGAGTTGACCATATAAATATTGGTCCAACCTTTGGGCGACCTTTGGAATCGCGCACACACACACGGACGGTGGCGGCATTCAGCGTCAGTCATGCATAAATTCATAACCTTATCATTATTTTTCGTGTCGGTTTCCCGAAACGGGTGATGGGCGGCAGCACAAGGACCCACACGGACGGGCGCGCCCCTATAGAGCATGATTATTTTTATTGGGTGCTCTCCGACATTGTTATGCTTCGACACCAGGTGTCTGGGCTACGATGGGAAGGGCCTTTCGTACAAAAAAAAGGTATCGTGCTTCACGTGCTCCCAATCCCTATTGACCATTGAGGTTCTTCAGGATTCAAGACGGTGGAAAAGGATAGAATTGCGAAGGATACCCATCCGCATGCCATCGGTTATATTCGGGTGGGAATTGGCAATTCGACAATGGTTTAAGGCGCAATTGAGCGGGGCCCGGAACGTTGCTAATTGAAGTACCCTGGAATCGTCAGCACAGTTCCGTGTTTCCCGTTTTAGAAGTGCCACATGTCAGTCCGTCGAAGGCATTCCCGTCAAAAGTTCTTCCACGAACCACGGAACAAAGAACCTAGAGTATCCCGGGAACCGACTCAGACTTGGGCGAATAACTAAAGGCAGCCCGTGAATTCCGTTCCACCGAAATGACCGCAGGCGGTGTAACACACACACACACACACACACACACACCACGGCAGCGTGCTGGAAGGTGGTGCTCAATTTCGTAAATTAAATTAATATTGCAAAGCATTTTCTTTCGCTTCTCGGTGGGGACACACGCTTCTGGCTCGTTGACGGGTCGTCGCTTACGATGGTTTCAGCGGAGACTTTCGGTCCTCACTTCGACACTTGGCACCAGACGACTTGGCAAAGACGAACGATAAATTGAGCTCGCGATTGGCGGTCAACGAAAGGCATCATTCTGAGGACGGCATTTCTTGGACTTCTCTTCTGTGAACTTTAGAGCAGCAAGAGAAGAATATCTGTGACCACGTCTCGAAGTGTCCACGAAGAGCACGTGATGGCCAAGTCCAGGGGGCGTCCGGGTGTCTAATACCTTCGTCCGGAAAATGGCAGGAAACAGTGCAGATTATCTGCCTCCCGCCGACCTCTGCTGCTTCTTGAGAGCTGATCTCGGAATCTGGCCACAATCTGGCGGCTGATTAGAATGATAGTGCTGCCTGCGTGGTGAGAGCATTTCTTTTCCGTCTCCACAGATCTTCGCACAAGAATAATGGACAAGAAGATTGACCGAACCGGCGAAGGAAATCTGTCACCATTACCGGGAGGTCGGCCAACGCTCAATCTGTTTCTCTTCTCGCTCCGGATGCTGCTGTGAGATTTACGCCTAAAGGGGTACTGGCCAAATATATACACACGTCTTGAGTGTTTTCCTTATCAACCCCTGCCCGGCCCCGGCCGCCGTCTGGTCGGGCCGGGCGAGGGAAAAGTAAATGGAAGAAAAATAATATCCTTCGAGGAAAAGCAATAACGTGGCTTTCCGGGACGAGAGCCGGGTGGGGCCCGGGCAGAGCATTGTTGTTGCAGCGCGCGTGCTGCTTCTCCTTTGTCCAGCAGAGTGTCCGCGCAGAGTGTCCGTGTGGCAGGCAGAGAGAAGTATCCATTCCACAACATGTGACATGTCCACCAGCGCGCGCGCCAAGAAGGCCACGGTAGTGGCGATAGTTCAACCATTCAACAAGCTGACAAAAGAATTCCTTTGCCCGGGCGTACCGGACCGGACGCCCGGGATTGACAAACGGATAAATTATGCCATCACATAGGCCCTCCTTTCCGGGCACATGCATACTTCATGGCGCGCATACTCGAGTGGCGTCGTCGTCGTCGTCGTCGTCCGCTGGCCGTGGTCCCGGACCCGGAGCCCCGGACATCGCTGACGCAGGAAGCACTCCTCCAAATAACGAGATATCAAGTGGATTACAAGTGGGTCCCTGGCCCGGGCACTCTCCCGGGCTAGGCTAGGCTGGGCTACGGCTGCGGTCACCAACCGGGTCCGTCCCGGGCGTACTCGGCGACGGTACGAATCCAGGACCGCAGATCGAGAGCCACCAGTAACGGGCCCCCGTTATTTGTCTGTCGGAGGGATTCGGACCGAGCGCTTCCAGTGGCGGGCGCCATCATCATTATCGTTGTGTGCAAGGGCACTTTTATCTTGGTTCCCGGGTTCGCTGGGTCACTTTCATTACAATCAGCTGATGTCGACGACGACGACGACGACGAGGACGAGCGCCGTGATAATAACCTGCTGAAAGGCTCATAAGAGTCGCTCCCCGGCTGCAGGCAAATTCATGGAGAGCCCTGAATCCTCGGCCATCCGGCCATTTGTGCTGGTCACACGCATTGTGTGTCGGCCGGCAGTGAGCCAGAAGTCCTTTGGCCGTGCCTTGGCCCGGCGCGATGAATCATAACGCAGCTCTCGGAATGAAATCTCTGAAAAAAGGACCAAAACTGAAGGCCTTTCTTTTGCGGAGGTCCACCATTTTCTTGCCAAACAGCGCGTGCCGAGTGCCGAACAATTTGCTAATGAGAGTGCATCGAAGGACCAGCCAGCCAGCCAGCCAGCAGGACGAGCGCCCTAGCGCGTGGAGCCAAACTAAAAATTCATGAGCCCGTTTGACAAAAGCTCGCCTTCGCTTGGCTTCCGTTTTACAAGCAGGCATCCTGTGGCCAAGCTAGGGGGGGGGGGGGGCGCGATCGGTATCATGCCCTCAGCTAAACGCTCACGGTGCCTCCCACACATCGAAGGCGCATCTCGTCTGTCAGTTCGTTGCCGACCATTGTGCGTTATGAATCATTAAACAGCCGACGGACTCGATCGGGCTCGGAACGTGGCTGTGGCTGTGGCTGTGGCTGTGGTTGGTTGGCTTCGGTTGTCGATTTTCGATGTCGAGGGTCAGTTGGCGAGATCATTTGGTGAAACCGGTCCGGGGAGGCCAGGCTGTGCCCAGTCCGGCTGACTTCCGGATTTATTCGGCAGCACCCCGGGCACCCGAGCACAGCACTAGCAGTCAAACGATTCGGTGCGTGTCGGTGGTTTTTGGCATATTTCATACCGCCGCAACATGCGATTATGATAATTTTCAATTATTGCCGGCCGATAATCGGCGTAATTGTCAATTAACCTCTGATTACGTTCGCTTATGTTGCTTGCGTGTGCCCTATTACCCGTTGTGTTGGTTTGGACAAACAATAGACGGCGATTAAAAATGTGGCCAAAACTATTATTTAATAGCACTCTGGCAAGGACGGTGGCAAGTGTTTATAAAAAATGTACCGTCCAATATCGGGAGGATTATCTGTTATTTTCGCGGAGTTTGGCTCGGTTGTTGGCACTGAAGTCGCTGGCTACGTTGAGTATGTGCAATCCCGAAATTTGTGCGGGCATAGGTTACTAATACTACAGATTGTGCCGTGGTTGTCAATATTTTATCCTCAATTGTTTCAAGTAGACTGAAAACTATTTAAAGAAATATACAGCCAGAGAAGGTGATAATTGATAAAACACGTTCATTATTAATGGAATGAAATCGGGAAATAATGGTTATGCTACAGCAGAGCATTGAATAAGCCGTAATATGATATGGCGTATTTTGGACTCTGAAAACCCACACATCTTGCCAGAGAAGCCAATCCAGCCACAACGAGTGACTGTTTGGTGCGGACTTTGGTCTGGCCGCATCATTGGTCCATTTAGTTTCGAAAATTAAGGAGCCGTCGTAACATTGGCTGATTGATTTTTCGGCGAAATTGAAGCTGAGAACTTGGACGACATTTGATTTCAACAGGACGACGTTTCGTGCCATACAGCGACAGCCACAATCGATATCGTGGATGTCAATGAAAATTCATCAGCCTCAAGAATGCTTATCGTGCAGGTCATTTCGGATCAAAAAACCATTGTTAATAAAAGAAACCAAAGCCAGAAAAAACTAAACACAGTTTTCTATAACAATTGATTTGAGGTAATTAAAACTGTCCAACGTGACAAGTTTCGAAGATACAAAAAGGAAAAACTAGAAAATAAAGGAACAAAAGCGAACGGCACAAAACGAAGTGTCAATCGCCAGCCAATCAATAGTTTCACTAAATAAAGAGCTTAATTTCGACAAAAAGGGCCACTGACCCAGGACGTCCATTGGACGTCCGTGTGCGGTTGTGCATGTTAAACGCATCCGTGCGTGAGTCTCACCACCACCCCCGCCGAGAGCACGCAAAAACCGAATATCAAATGTGACGACGCTTGCCGCATGTCAATCGCGCCGATAGCCAGCACCGCACACAGCAAATGCGACGATGTCGCGACCGGTCCCCCCCCTGCGATCCATCCTCCCACCGCCCCGACGTCCCCCGGAGCCCGATGGAGTGAATGATGACTTTTTAATTAGTGTCCCACACCGGTCCCGGATTGTGCGGCAGATATCGTTTGGGCGTTATGGATTTCTCCACAGAGACCACCAGTGTCGGTTCATTGCACGCAGGACGAGGCTCACCGCCGCCGCGGTGCCCGGGTCGGCGAACGCCGCCGGGACCGGGAACAGAGCAAATGTCCGGTTGAGCTATCGAATTACACAATCATTAGGTAAAGTGCCTCCGGAGCGTCCGCCGAGGACCGATGGCGGGCAGATGGCGCGCGCCGGGCTGTGGCTGTCTGCTACCGTTATGCTCCGACATAATGCTCCGTCACTTTGCCCATTCAGCCGCTCCAGACCCGCCGCCGCTTCCACCACGGGTTCGGGTGGCGTTGGGCGTTGAAAATCCAATTTTCTTAAAATGAGCTTCGCACGCCGCCGCAGAGACTCCCGGGTGCCCCGTTTATGTTGCATTTTACGCCAGCAGGGAATTTACATTGTGGGGAATGGTGCAAGACCGGGTGGCCGGAGCGGGGGGTCGGGACCGCCAAGGCTAAGACAGTTGTCCTTCAACGGTTCAGCCAGTCACTGCGCGGGCGTCGGTAATACCCATTTACGGTGCCACCAAATTTCGCCACACAAAGTTCGGCTCGGCCGGCGGGTCGGACGGTCGGTCGGTCGGTCGGTCGACGACGGTGGTGGCGAAAAAGGATTAAAATGTTGTACATTTATGTCAAGCATGTCAGGCTTGCCAGGCTGCCCTTAGCATCTTGCACGGGTCACGGTCTGTTGCAAGAATCCAACAAAACCGCCGGAAATGAGCGAATGAAGCGCGCTGGTTTTGCAGAAGGAAAAAGGAAAATGTATCACACCTACTCGTGGCGTCCCTTGATGATGCAACGACGAAGTTCTCGTTCTCTCTCCCTCTCTCTGTCTCATTTCGACTTGATTGCACATTCCGATGCAGATTTTGTTCATTTCTTAACAGCACCACCACCATCGTCAGTCAGTCAGTCAGTCGGGCGGAGAATCGGAACCGACGATAGTTTACTGGCGCTTCCGATTCCCGCCTGTGGGATCGCGGTTGGATTCCGTTGGGAAGGCATGCCTACCAAAGGTGCCGCCCGCCCAAGAGGAAAATCTGGATTCTTCCCGGAAGGCAGCCTCGGTCGGTCGGTCCCGGTTTGGGAACGAAATGTAATCAAAGACTTGATTGGCTCGATTGGTGGTGGAATAAGAATTCATCACACCGAACGTGCGCGCTCTTCCTCTCGGGTTTGATGAACCTCTCTCCGGTAGGCCATCCTGAGCTTTATAATGAACCCACTGCTGAGTGAGTGCGGAAAATGTAATTTAGTTTTCAAGCCCACCAACACACTCAAGATTCCATTCGTCAGCAGGACCTTCTTCTTGGGGAAGACCTGATTGCATGCTGGCAGCTCGGTCGAAGTTAGAATTTTCAAATTTATGTCTTTGTTACGTACGCAATTTTAAACGAAACCACAAACATTGAGTTCTCTGGCAGAAAGGGCCATCACCCGACCTGGTCGCCCGGACGTCAAGAGTGCAAGAAGAGACAACCGGTGCACGCTGCACAACGCTTTAATTCCATCGGATCACGAATGGGAACAACCATCGATCCGCCTAGCCTCTTTTCTTTTTAAGCTTCGACCCCTCCGACACGGCGCGGTGCGTCAGTTCTGCCACGCCACGGAACGCGTGAAAATTGAAAAATTAATTTCCATTTTCGTTCCTCTTCGCGGCGGCGGCGAGCTCTGTGTGGGCCACGAATTAAATTTTCATTTCGCTCCGCTCCGTTGAGAGGGACCCCGCAAGTGACTGGCGTCAGGACCCCGGGAAGAGACACCGAAAAGAAATAGAAAACACGCAGCAGCGTTATTCCCCAAGGGGGGGCCCTGGTGGCAACCACGCAACGCCAGAGAACCGTTCAATCTTAATTAAAGAAAATCGATAACGAACTTTATTACCGTCGACGTCGGACGATTTTAATGAGCGTTAGCGGTAAAAGACGCATTACGCGGAGGGCATGGAGACACTACCTGGGCGCCACATGTGTTCCTCGTCGGCTCGCCAAGAGGGGCCCTCCAGGCGGATGGAATGTTATCATTTTTGACACTCTGCGGCACGACACTAGGACCACGGCGACGACCGAAAACCTTTCCCTAATGCCGAGTGTGAGACCGAGTGCCACTTGAAATTAAAATTATAATTTAACATGAAAATAAGTGCCCACTCGTGACGCCTCGTTCCTAATGGCTCCGTTCTCAAGCTCCGGAAGCCGTATGGGGCGGCCGTGGGCCCATGTTTTCACCCCATTGGGGTCGACCGATGGAGACGCCTGGTGCGCCTATTACATGAGACCGGGCCGGGCCGGGCCGTGAGAAAAATCCATCCCAACCCGACCCGGCGCGATGACTACTTCTCGTGCACTTTTAATGACGCCGGCAGTTCTTGAGTTAGTTGGGGCCGTGTCCTCCACCACGTCCGCGGCATTCTCATCACTCCCCTCTCTTTCTCTTTCGCGACGTCAAGAACCTCGGCGGCCCTCGACCCTCAGGGGGGCGCCAGGCGCAAAATCATTCCGAAGCTCCGAGGCGGACCATTATCAGCTGCTGCTGTTTGGTCACGATCTCTCTGTTGTTGTCAACCTTTCCGGCTTGCGAGGCAAAGCAACTTTTTACTAATTAATGACCACTCGTCGCCGCGATTTCGGTCGCCGTTCCGGGTAGCGAAAAGTTTGACAACGCGCAAAGTCCCGCTGAATAATTGACGGCTCCGGTGAACTGGCGTCACAACGCCGAGCATTAACGCGGGCGAGTTATTTGAATCGAAAAACATAATTTTTGTGAAGTTTTGGCCAGCGCGTTGAAACAAATTCGTCTTGCACACGCCACCATTACCATCAGGCCCCGCCAAAGGAGACGCTGGACAAAGCGCGCTCCACTCGATCATTACTTTTCCGCAACATAACTTGCTGCTGCCCCGGTGAAAAAACTAAGCACAGAAACGGTCGTCGTCCATGGCAACCGCTGCTGCTAGGGAAAACCGGTTGAAACGGGGTCCAACTTTTCGCCAACACTCTGGACGGAGCTCTCGGAAGGGGCTGGCTGTCGACCGACGACTGTTCCATTCCGGGGCATAAAATATTCAATAACAAGAAAATCATTGAACCCTTTTCTACGACATTACACACCGGAATCGTCAGAATGGTGCGCCCCATTTCGGTGCGTATGCGCGTCGCGTCGTCATGTGCTTTGGTCATAGAAAAATGGATCCTTTTTCCGGGGCACAGGGGCGAGGCGGTATACGGGGATCCGTTGCGGGTTGTGCATGTCACGAACACACGCAAGCGCTTATTCCTTTTTCCAATTGTACGCTCTGTGTTCATCAGTGGGAACGGCTTCGATTTTCGGTCCAATTGCGGAGTGGAGAGAACTTCAGAGGTTGGATTGAAAGTTCAACAATAATCGAACTATCCGTACTGTCGGGCTTACGAAAACACAATAAGTTAGAGTACTCCACACAGGGTCCCTATTTTTGGGGGGCCATCAGTTCAGTTCATTTGCCAAGCACTCCAAGCCGAATTCGCTCCGGGGGCTCCAAATTCGGGGAGGGCACACGCACGCATTTTCAAGGACTACCAAAAATGGTAAATGACCCGTGCCCGTGCCTAACGGGGCCATGTGGGCGCGTTCCTCAGCACCAAAACTGCTCGCTCGAGAAACGCTCGTTCCCGGCAACGCGCAACGACACGGAAACAATCACAAATAGCCGGGCCGGCCGGGCGGGTTCTCCTTTTTTCTTCTCTCACACAGCAAACCGTCGGCTAACAAGCTCGATCCGTGGGGGACCGGTTTTCTTAAAGGGTCCACCCGGGTAAGGAAGTTTCTTAACGAAAGAACGATAAAGCAACACCCCGGAGCGGCCGCCTTTCCGGGGACTGCTTTATGATGTGTAAATTTTTGCCCTCAAGAACGCTTGTTGGGGTGTGTTAAATTTTTGAACCAAGTTCTGAACCGGTTCGAAACAGTTCGGAAGACGACCGAACCGATGGCGATTTCACAAACAAAAAACATGCAAATTCATCGTTTTTTAAGCCATTTAATTTTATAGCAGACCAGCAGACCCTTAAAAATATGGCATTGTAGTTGGCAAACCTTAAGGCCGTAAGTGCGCGGGCAACAATCGGCTTCCATAAAAGGCGCACCGCCAAACATCGCCATTGAAGATGTTATGGGCGATGAAACATTTTTTGGTGACCGATGCCATGTCCATCTTGTCGCCCACAAAATGGCGCCCAGGGAGCTCATCCATTGCTCATCCATTGTTGCCTCCCTCCCCCGGGGTCCTGGCCGCCTGGCTGGCGCCGGTTCCGCCCGTCGTTGATCGTTTTGAAGCTAATAATAGTAGCGAATGACCGTCCACCCATCATCTCTCGTATCCATCATCAAATTTGGGGCTAAATTTATGAACAATATATGTGTCTGGGCGCCCCCGTCGTCGCGAGTACACAACGCGCACACGAGCACGCGATCACGTGCCCTTTTATGGGCAATCATAAAGGCGGGAAGAAAAAAACATAGGCTCAAACATAGGGCGGGGGACAAAACATAGTTGCGTGGCCCTGCGCCATGCACGCCCCATGAGGGTCACAATATTTCACAAGCTCAAGCAAGCAAGTTGTGTGGGAAAAATCTATCCAATACGCCATACGGACCGGGCTCATTGGCACCGAATCGGCACCGCAATAAACCTCGTTTTGCAGCCTCGATGTCGCCCGGCCGGCCGAAGGGCCAGAGAAAACAATATGTTGCTATACACGGCCCCGGCCCTCTGTGTGGGAAAAGTGCCCATTGTCAATTGGCAATTGATCCTTGCCGCGCCAGTCCCAGTCCAGCAGGCAATACAATTTTCATAACGCGAATGCGAATCATGATGGTCTGCGGCGCGGGTTTTTTTGTGCTACACCGCCACCAGTTAAAGTTGCAATGCAATCCGCAGCCGAAAAGCGGGACTAGGAAATAGCGGGACTCCATAAAAGCCGCGTCTGCCGTCCACCAATCCGCTTTTTTGTTCGGATCCTCGGATCTTCATTTGATTCTTTTATTACTCCATTTTTGAGCTGCTGTGTGTGCATTATACGAAATCTAAATGGTTTTGCATCCGAGCTTTTTCCCAGCCCTGTTTTTTTTTCGGCGGACGGCGAGCGTCCACCATTAGCCGAACGGGAACCGTTGGGCGCTTTATGATGGCGTTATAAATAATGCAAGCGCGAGAGCCCGGAACAATAGATTCGATTTCAACAAAGTCAACTCGCATGAAAGCTAGTTTCCCGATGTAGCACCCGAATGGGATTGTTTCCCAAAACGGTTCCCCATGCACCGATGGGAATGGTGGAGAATACATTTCGATTAAATTTTACTGCGCTACGCTGAAGGACGAAAACTATTTAATAGACTTAAGCATTAGTGGCGACATCATCGCGTCATCGCGTCGCGCTGTACGTTCCAATCGATTACTGGGAGACAATCGACCCGGAGCCCGGGGCCACGGGAATAAAACTGTCCGACACAAAATGATTTATTGAACACCGGGCCGGACCGGACCGTGCCGGACGTTTCGGTTCGGTCCGTAAACCACAACGCACCCAACCCAGCGCGCGCCAAGACAGCGCCAAATTGGTGGAATAAATTGACGTCATGTTCACCACTGTGTGGCCCCCCGGCCCGGGGAGACCGTTCGGAAGAAATAACCCGAACCCGAAACATAAACGAAAGAGCTGGGACAGCCCATCTAACGCTGGCACAAACGCATTAGTATCGGGCCCAGCTCCGCTCCCCAGTGTGGGATAAAAGTCAAGCATAAAGTCCCCCACATTAACCATTAGGACATCGGGCGGCGCGGTGGTGTGGCGCGGTGGGCTGGGCGCAAACAATGGCGCAAAGCAAACAATGATCAATTATATCAATGTGTTGTGTGTGCGCTGGCGGCGGCGGCGGTGACGAACCGGGTGGGCCCCGGTTTTCCGTTATTTCTTCCCGGCCGGGCCCGGGCAGGACTCTCGATGAGTAATTATTTGTTCAAACACCGTCCCGCCCGCTCAACCTGCCTGCCACACACACACACGAAAGGTGGACCCCGCCATCGGAGCATATCAAATGACGGAAAAAATACCCGAGACGCAACGAGGAAGGAACGACGACGACGACGAGCTTGGAGCTATTAATTCGTCCTGCCCGACTGAGTTTACGCAGCGTGTCGGTACGACTTGCATCCTGGGCCCTTCAGAAACACACACACACAACAACCAGCATCGGCAAAGGGTGCTGTTGCTGCTACGGGGGCCTTTGTTTGACTTCATTTCACTTTGGCTTTCTAGCTTCAGCCACAGTCGGGCAGGCTTCGGAACCGTTCTCATCGAAAGATGAGCATAAAAAAGTCCGCAACTTTGCAGAGCGGGCGCATAAAACAAAACAAGACCGGACCGGGCCGGACCATCATCATGATGGCCAAAAAAAAAAGGCCCATAAAACAAGATAAGGCAAGCCGGTTTTAGAAAACGGGGCGAGAGAGAGAGATCTGGCGAAAACGACCGAAATCGATCCTGAAACATTATCCTTTCGGGCGAGTCCTCGTGCGAGTCTGGGCAAAGTCGGCTCCGTCAGCTTGAGCATGTGATGGATGTGTTGCCATTTTGGCCATAGCATCATTAAAAGTAAACGGGGTCTCGATGGTAGGAATCCCGGCAGCGTCGAAAGGTGCCAATCCCTGGCCCGGGGTCCGTCGGACCGGGCGGGGTTTGCGTGGCGCACATTAAACACTTTATCTTTCGCAAAGATGGCTCCCCGGATCGAGCGGATCATCGCGTTCACGGCGCAGCGTATCGGGTGCCATCCGTCAGATCCGTCGTAAATGGCACCGATTTCTGCGTGCGCCGATGAATGATTTAATTGATCGATACGATCGAGGCAATCTAGGGGCCTACGATCCAGACCCAGGCGGGGGCCGTGAATTAATTGGGCTCGGGTTGCGTACTGGGCTCCCGAAAAATGAGTTGTTTACGACAAGGAGAGCGAGAGCAACCACAAGCACACTCGCAGGGCCCCTTGCGTATAATTGAAACTGATTTGTTTACGACGACGAAAGGATGCAGCCTCGTCGAGGACACGATGTACGATCTTGTGCTCTCGTTTGCAGCAGCACCCGGAGATGCTGGGCGCGTTAGGGCGCATCAATCAGTTATCGACACTAAATCAGTAACATGAACGAATGCTCCCCGCATATGGCCCGTGTCCCGAGTGCGTCGTTCCGGAAGGTCGAGATAAATCAATTTAGACGATCCCAGCTCCGGTGTTTTGGGCTGATGTCTTCTCTCGCTCGTGTCTCGGGACGGCACCCAGCTGTTCATTTGTGACCGATAGTATCGGAACCGGCTTAATTGGAGATGATTGATTAATATCTTCGGCACGGCCAGCCACGTGCGCCTTCACCTTTCACGTTCACGTTCACCTACGGTGCCGATGCCAATCAAATGGCAACCGCAGAAATGATGTGAAATTATTTGTTTATTTATAACAAGGCTCTTCAATCCGGCCGGACTTACGGACACAGAAGTCCACTCTTCAGAACGGAAGGCTTACCTGTAACGAGAAGAGAAAACGGACGATGATTTATTAAAAATATTCCAACTCGGGAGAGCTTGGGGACTCTGCAGGCAATTTCCATCACAAAATTAATCGGCCTCGGTGTGTGCGACATTTTGCGGCGGGAAGTAAAATAATAAACATAAATATAGTCCGCGTAGTAAAGTTTACAATAATTATGACCGTCCACCCCGGCAATGCTAATCAATCGTGGTGCCCATTCCGAAGGCCGTTCCGGATTACTGTGCCGGTGTTTCTCACGAAATATGTGCTGGCCAATACTACGGTGGTCGGGACCATATTCTTGCACCGGATTGCGGTGGCCGCACACAGTCCGAATGCCATTAACGGAAAACAATTTATGGTTGCCTTATTAACATACAGATTGAGAGAGAGCCCGGGTTCCCTGGTGACCACCAGCAATGTGGTATGAGTGTGGCACACTCATAAAGTACCGCCCGAGCGGAGGAAGCTCTGTAACCAGATTCGCAACATTGGCCGGGTCGGGAGGAAGCTAATTTGCTGCCGGAAGCAATTTGGAGATTCACCTGCAGCCCCTGGCCGCTGGCGCTGCATCGGGCCGTAGCAGAGAGGATGGGATGTAATTAAAAGTGCATTCATCAATTTGATAAACCTGCGCGCGATTCTCCGAATGCAGCAAGAAGATGTAATCAGGCCTTCGCCGGGGAATTCTCGGGATTTCTCTCGTTGAATCGGACCGTCGGCCGAGAGCTAATTTTCAATCGCTTGACCATCGCTGACGGTGTGCCGAGTGTGTCACATCGATTAAGTCCCGGCCCCGGATGGCCGGTGTGTGTGACTGGCCTGCTAGCTGGGCAACCCGGCCAAGATCCAGCCAAGTGAATTCGGAGAAGCAGCAGCAATTTCAATTTCCTTAATGATTTTCCACGGCAACGACGACGATGGTCAGCCGACGCACAGTGGTGCGATAGGATCTTCCGGGAAGCTCGAATTCCCCAAACACGATAGCTTCCAGAGGAGGTGCCAGAAACCATTACGGCCAGGCGTCGCTGGGCGGAAGTGTTCGTCTGAAACGGGCCCGAGACCAGATGTTTGGACCATTACCTGGACCCACGGGGGGGATGTCTGTGCCGAACAAATAGACAAACAAAACATGTGCCCATCCCGGGCGTGTGGTCCATCTGGGTTCCGGTGCGACGGGCTCGGTTCTGTTCGGTTCGGGGGCGACACCAATTAGAGCCATTTCAATCAACCAAATTAGTCGTAAACTTTATATTTAATTACTTTCCTCTCGCACAACAGAGCGCGCCCTCTCGCTCTCTCCGGCAAGGCACAAATCGGCGTGGGTCACCCAAATCGAACTGAAAAGCTGCTCGAATCTAGTTGGCCCCCTCCGGGCCATCCTCCGGGCCATCATCCGGGGGCTCAGTGGTTTGTTAATAATAATCCTCGCCCGGCTGAAGTCCGTGGCCGTGCCCGGTGGATGTTTGAGAAAGTTTGCCGTCCGTTTTTCTGGGTCATCTCCGGGCGGATGCTCCGGTCCGGGAAAGTTGTATCGGCGGCTACAGCAGTTCGATTGGCTTCCCCCGGTCGGCAGAAACAGCAAGGCTCTTCACTTAATTACACTGTGCGCGCCTTCGTTGTCCGTCCGATGCCCCCTTTCGATCGATTATCGAGACACTCTGCTGTGATCCTGTGATCCTGTGTGTAGCGACCTCGTCATAATACGAATTTGAGCAGTCGAGTAGTGTTT